>NC_142875.1:7892954-8044469 GCF_051225735.1 Oryctolagus cuniculus | reverse complement strand
TAGCATTTGAAGAGCATGGAGATGGTTGGGTTCCAGCTCTGCTGATTCTGTTGTTCAAAGCCCTTGTTCAGTGCACAAGGTGTTTATCCATTTTCAACTGCATGATATGCGTGTTTGTAGTTGACCTTTGGGTAAAGATAATCAGAGTCCATGAATTGGGAACTTTACTCATTATAAAAACTATTTTAATAAACTTATATAGCACTTAAGAAATATAATTAAACCTAATGAATACAAACTACCAGCCTAAAATAGGAGGTTTTTTTTGTTTTAATATTTATTTGATTGGGATTGCCACTGTGGCACAACAGGTAAAGCCATTGCTTGTGACCCTGGCATCCCATATAAGTGCCAGTTCCTGTCCCAGCTGCTCCACTTCCAATGAGATCTCTGCTAAAGGACTGGGAAAAGCAGCAGAGGATGGCTCAAGAGTTTGGATCCCTGCACCCATATAGGGGATCCATATGAAGTTTCTGGATCTTGGCTTCAGCCTGGCCAATGTTGGCCATTGCAACCATCTGGGGAGTGAATAAGTGGATGGAAAATCTCTCTCACTCTCTGTCTCTCAGTGACTCTGTTATTGAAAGCCAGGAGCCTGTAACTCTATCCCGCATGGGTACAGGGACCCACAGATTTGGCTGTCTTCTGTTGCCTTTCCACGCACATTAGCGGGGAGTATTAGCAGAAGTAGAACAGCAAGTACTTAAACCAGTGCCTATATGAGATATTGGCATTGCAGACGAGGGCTTAACCCACCATGCCATAATGCCAGCCCCATTAAATATGTATTTTAAAAAGTACCCAGTACTTTTTAAATTTTTTCTCACGTTATCCTTAAATTGTTTTTAGCCTTTGTGAAGTCAAGTGATATTGTAAATGAAAACTGCATAAATAACAAGAACACCTCATATATGAACTCATTAATACCAGTTTACCTTGAAATGTAAAAGTGAAAATAAATTGCAGTGCTAGAGCTAATGGCTAGTCAGCCTGCACTAGCTAGATCTTAACAACCTCCCAGGACGGCGCTGCAGCTCACTAGGCTAATCCTCTGCCTTGTGGCACCGGCACACCGGGTTCTAGTCCCGGTCGGGGCGCCGGATTCTGTCCCGGTTGCCCCTCTTCCAGGCCAGCTCTCTGCTGTTGCCAGGGAGTTCAGTGGAGGATGGCCCAAGTGCTTGGGCCCTGCACCCCATGGGAGACCAGGATAAGTACCTGGCTCCTGCCATTGGATCAGTGTGGTGCGCCGGCTGCGGCAGCCATTGGAGGGTGAACCAACGGTAAAAGGAAGACCTTTCTCTCTGTCTCTCTCTTTCACTGTCCACTCTGCCTGTCAAAAGAAAAAAAAAAAAAGAACCTCCTTAATTGTCAATCTCTCCATTTGGAGAAAAGAGATATGAAGCTTGACAAGCTCTCAGCTTTTCCTTGCGGAATAAATGAGGTGGTTGATACAGCACACATAAGCTATTGTTTGATACACAGTACCTTCTTAGTAAAGTGAGGTGACATTATTATTCATCGAAGTCCAGCCCTATCTGTTGAGGTTATTTGGTGGGTTAACCAGTGATTGGAATATCTTCTTCTGACTCTCTATCTTTCAAATAAAATGAAAAATAAAACAGTCAATGATAACCATAAAATAAACTGACAAATAATATATTGTGATGTAATGAAGAAATAGTATAAAAATACTACAAATATACAGAGCCAATTTTCTTTATTTTTGCGATTTCTGATAAATTCCTATATATTATGAGATACAGGGACAATTTATGGTAAAATTTAACAAGGTTATCCATAACAAGATGTGCTTCTATATTTAAAGGAATTTACTTGGTATTTAAGGGACTGTAACATTATTTCATGTGCCGGGACTCTCACATAGCTATTTTGAGCTCAGATTAGACCACAATTTTGAAAAATGTTTTAATCTCAAAAATATTTTCAAGTAAGACTATTAATATTGAAAATATGTTATTATTTTATATCTATAGTGTTTATGAATATAAAGTATCTGTATTTATATACATATCTATACACACTATGTGCATACTTATGCGTGCAGATGTGTGTGTGTGTGTGTGTGTGTGTGTGCTGCAGTCCTGGTCTCTAGATTTCTATTTTCTCATTACACTTCTTTCTTGACATCTGACATAGAATTAATTAAATGATAGACTATGAGAATGTAGCAGAGGGTTCCGTCCATGTGGAAATAGCCACCTCTTCCAGAACTCATGCGGCACTACTTAGAGTTCAGAGGCTGTGAGGCTGTGATTCAGCTCATGGGAGCAGCTGGAGGTGACAGAGCCGAGGCAAGGATAAGGATTTATCCTGTTTTCTGTCCATCTCTGGATTGGAAGTGTGCAGCCGTGATCAAGCTGGTCAGAGTGTCTTCTGATTTATGCTTCCATCCTGACTGTAACAGTCTCCAGTCTTAATAATTATCCACAGCCTGCTGGTATGGAGCCTGTGCTTCCAGAGAAAATCAGTGTCACAGACACTCTCATGTACATTGTTAAAACTGTCTCATTGCACACTCATACAAAATGCTCATGCATGCACACTTAGACAAGTGTAAACACATAGAACCATGCACACAAAGGCACTGTGCACACTGCTTCAGGTGATGTATAGGAGAATGCCATTTTTTATAAACTAAAGAAGAGGAACTGTCTGTGTATCCATATTCTGATAGAGCTCAGTTTTAAAAATTGCAAACATTCTAAAAATAACTAGAATCCATTTTATAAATAAAGGCCTCTTTATTGCTTTCTAGTTCTGCTTCTGAGCCATTGATAAGTATTTTGTTTGTCTTTTAATAGGAACTAAATATCCCATCAGCTCATAGCATATTTATTATATACAAATACCTCACCCAGTTTAGTGTTAAAGAAGAATTTTGTGTGTGTTTGTGTCAGCAAGTTTTTGAGAAGTCTGTACACTATAAACCTCCTGATATGTAAACCGCTTATCTAAGATTGCCCAACTCTGCTCTGAGCTCTTGAATTGAGATCTCACTCTCTTACTCTTTTGCATTTTTAAGAATAATTCTGTTGAGACAGATTCCTAGCCATATCTTTCCAGATGTTGGAGCAAAGCAAAAGTGAATAACTTCCACATTTTTTCTGGATATGAAAAAGCTTATCTCCTTGAAAATTGTTTTCTTTCCTCTCTCTTTTCTTTTTGAAAAGATTTATTTATTTTTTTTGAAAGGCAGTATTACATAGAAAGGGAGGCAGAGACAGAGAGAAAATAAATCATCCATCTGCTGGTTCATTTTTCAAAAGGCCAAAACATCCAGGGCTGGGCCAGGCCAAAACCATCAGGCAGGAATGTCATACTGGCTTTCCATGTGGGTGCTAGTGCCCAAGCACTTGGGTCATCTTCTGATGCTTTCTCAGGTGAATTATCAAGGAGTTGGATCAGAAATGGAGCAGCTGGGATTTGGGCTCGTATGGGATGCCAGTGTCTCAGGCAATGGCTCAACCTGCTGTGCCACAACACCAGTCTCAGAAAGTTTTTTTTAAGAAGCAGACATGAGATGTATCAGCAATCTTTGCTAAAGGTATGCCAGCATGAAGAGAAAGACAGGCTCCATCTCCTGATTAGTGGTCACTGATGAACTTAGTGCAGGGTGCTCCTCTTGTGTGTGCAATCTAGCAGAAAACGCTCCTGCAGCCAAGGAGGCGTTCCTCATTCTCTCTTTTTCATTATCTCAAAATATTTTGCCTCAGGTGTTAAAATTATAATCACAATTCACAAAAAAACTCTCAATTAAAAATGTAGCCATTATGATATCCAAATAGATATTCTGCACATGAAACGGTGACTACCCAACCTCAGCCAGTAGCACAGAAGCAGGGAAATAAGAAGTTGTCATGAAAGCTGTGTGGATTGAAGGGGAAAATAAGAATTTGTTAGGAGAAGGGGTATTAATAGGATTGGCTGAATAGGTCTCGGAATAAAATCCACTGGTACGTATGATTGACCATTCTCTTTGATGAAGGTGTCTGTGAGATGGGCAGATATACGTAGCATTTTCCTTACTGTGATTT
Organism: Oryctolagus cuniculus; assembly: GCF_051225735.1. Lineage (NCBI taxonomy): Eukaryota > Metazoa > Chordata > Mammalia > Lagomorpha > Leporidae > Oryctolagus > Oryctolagus cuniculus. Next base: position 8,040,414 of record NC_142875.1, on the reverse strand, counting down.
CCCAGGGCCCAGCACAGGCCACGCAGCAGGCAGAGAAAAGCCCTGTGTAAGAAAACTGAAGGGAAGTGTGATGGTTCAGGCAGTAGGCAATGAGCTCCTGAAGAGGAACCAAGGGTAAAAATTCTTCTAAAGTCAAAGTTAATGGAGTACCAATAACGCAGCCACAGTGGTGAACGACTGAATCGGGCGGAGGAGAATAAATGGAATTCGTAGCACCCTGCACACTCTCTGATTGGGATCGAGGGGTACAAGGACTGAGAGACGGGACAGACTGTCAGGAAAAAGGACCGGGAGGGAGACATTTCAGCTGCACCAAGCTGCTCCTGGGGGCTCCACACAAGGAAGCCTTGACGGGGGCAGCAAGACCTTCCCCCGGCTGAGACAGACACAGTGTGGGCTGTGCTCTCCTCAAGCTCAAAGGTGACATCATCCCAGATACCTCTGGGAAGAAAGACCACGGTGACTGTAAGGGAGTAGAGGAGAGGTAAACTGAGGCCAGGTTGATGGACAGGAGCAGTGAAAACCCAGGATAGAATAGACAGTAAACATGAAATAAATAGCTCATTATACTCACAGTGGGCATCAGTGAGAGATTTTTAAGAACCACGGTCGTGGTTTGGTGATATTAAATTAACCAGGCAACTGTGTGAAAAACCACATGGGATGCTAAGGAAGTAATTATTTGCTCCTTTGTATGTTTAAGAAATTATTCTAAACCCATGGATGAATACTGAATAAGACAATGATGCTTGTGCCACAGAGCAGACCGCTGAGGGAAGAATAATCTAGAGTCAGCGTGCCAGTGGGAAATCTGTGATAAACCCAAGTTAGAGAAAAGCCCTGGAGCTGAGCTTAATAACTGATAAATAGAAGAGTGGATTTTATGGGTTTTGGTATCATGTTTTTAAAACATGAATAGTTTGACAAACAATTGAAACTTGCCATGGGAGGAATACAATTGTCTCTTCTGAAAATGTTGGGAGCAGAAACAAAACCAAGACCAATGGGGGTGGAAGCATCTGCCATACAGAATGAATAGTGACCTTTTCATTTTATTAACCAAAAAACTTCTAGAATAATCCTTCTTAAAGAAGGCAGCCTGCATGATGCCCTATTCTTCTTAAAGAATAACTATTTTTCAGTTATTCCTTTATATACCCTTGACGTTTTGTTTACCTCACATAACCTACAGCAAGAAAGTTAGAGATCTTCTGTGTTCTCCCTACATTGCTCCAGTTTGATGGAAATACCTGGACAGAGAAGTGGGTTGTATGTAATAGAGAGCTTATGTATGCACATTTGAGTGCATACTTTCTATATTGTGAAAAACAGAACTTACTTTTAAGCTCAATATTGGTGTGAGACTAATACATTTTATTTGCGACTAACATAGGTTTATTGGATAACTATTGTGTTTCATTAAAAAACTGAATATCACAATGATACATCATGATCAACTTAAAGCAAACCATGTTTCTAGCTATTCAAGCCAGTTAAACTCTCCAACCTGTACTTACTAGTTAGGTAGACTTGTTGGGTTTTTGCTTTTTTATCCTTGAAATGAAGATGTTTAATCACATGGTTTCTTAAGTATTTTCCAGTCCTTATTGATATGCCTGATTATGTATAAATAGGATTGTAGGGAAAATAATTGGTTTACTCTCTCTAGTAAAAGAGAAAAAATGTTCTGCAGAATCTTTCTCCATATCAATGATCTTTTTGTGGAAAAAATACAAAAATAAAAGCAAAACACTTCTGTGCTATAGACGGCATCTTCTGATAATCCTGTCTGCTCCTTCTGTCAGCACAGTGTTCTAGAAGACGTCCTGCAGAGGGCAATAGAGCCAGGACTAAACGAGAAGTCACATGTGAAGCTACCCTAGTCCCAGCACATGGATGGAAAGCAAAGGAAAAAGCGTTCTCAGGCCATTTAGTGTATAGGTGGGAGTATGTGTGTATGTGCATGTGTGTATCTTTATGTATGTGGTGTGTATGTTTCTGTGTGTATGTCTGTATGTGTGCCCATGTGTGCATGTGTGTATGTGTGTATATGTATATTTGGGGTTAAGGTTGATATTCTATGACAATTAAAATAACAGTTTGACTTCTCTTTTAATTTAAACTATTTACAGTGTCTGTACTAGCAAATAACTAATTACATAGATATCAACAGTGGCTTTCTGGTCTTTTGAGATTTAGATACATTTACAAACACCACTGATACCCCAATTCTTGAAAAAGTCCACTGCCCAGCTCAATAACTATGTAACTCCCAGGAAGTTTATGTATACAAGGCAACTTCTGTGCTCTCCATCTCTTTTCTTCTCTTGTATGTCTCCTAGCTCAGAATTAGAGCTTGAACTTTTTTCCTGTATTGACTGAAGATAGTGTGACTCCTTTAAATTTATTTAAAATGTATTACTTTACCCACTATGAGCTTCTTTGTGTGCAGTATTCTATGTCAGCCATGAGTGAGGGAGGTGGAATTCACTATATTTAAAAGCTCATTTTCCAGTACTCTGCGTGGATATCATTTCTGGACACTTGATTCTGTAGATTCATCTCCCATCTTTCTCCACTCTCCTTTCCCGACTTTTGTCTTTGACATCCCTTTGTTTCTTTTCAGAACAGTTGTCTCTCTTTAGCCTTTCAATTTAGAATCACCTTTACCACATGCTACATGGCTGGTAATCAATTTCTAAAAATCAAAGACAGTTTCTTCCCAAGAAAAATGTACCTGACGAATGTTAATCTATGCTCTGATAGTGTCAGTGTGTGCCTCTGTGAATTTGCATACATCCCAATTCATATGCAGTTGAGTTTCAGTATGTTCCTAAGTCTGAAAATTTGCCAGTCTATAAAGAGAAACCACCATAGCCGTGGCTCCCATGGTATGTGAGATAAGCAATTTTTACTGAAGTTGCTGTCTTGCCTCTCCTTTATGCAAAGCCAGTTGCCTGCGGAAGGCAGCCTGCAGGATGCCCTATTTCTCCATGTTTCTAATCTTGCTCTCTTAACTACCTGGCAGGAGGGACTGTTGGGGACAGTGGTGTTGGTGGCTCTCTCCCCTTCTAGGTAAGTGACACTGGTGCCTTTTCCTCTTTAAGATTCTGAGAATAGGCAGTGACGATTTTGTCCCCAGGAGCCTTCATGGGCAGTTGTATACAGCCTTGTGACAGATTTCAAGAACAACCTTATCAACTGTGTGATGACTGAAGTATAAATGCCTTTATGTATTTATGTATTTATTTATTGACAGGCAGAGTGGTCAGTGAGAGAGAGAGACAGAGAGAAAGGTCTTCCTTTTTGCCGTTGGTTCACCCTCCAATGGCTGCCGCGGCTGGCGCACCGTGCTGATCCGAAGGCAGGAGCCAGGTGCTTCTCCTGGTCTCCCATGGGGTGCAGGGCCCAAGAACTTGGGCCATCCTCCACTGCCTTCCCGGGCCACAGCAGAGAGCTGGCCTGGAAGAGGGGCAACCAGGACAGAATCCGGCGCCCCGACCGGGACTAGAACCCAGTGTGCCGGCGCTGCTAGGTGGAGGATTAGCCTATTGAGCCACGGCGCCGGCCAAATGCCTTTACATTTCTGCTGCTATCCCTAACTGCAGTGCTTGTTTGAGTCTCAGCTACTTTATTTCTGATCCAGTTCCATGTTAATAAGCCGGGGAAACCAGGATGGCCCAGTACCAGCCCCCTGCCACTATATGGCAGATGGAATGAAGTTCCTGGCTCAAGGCTTTGGCCTGGGCCTTACCTGTATTTTGTGGCCATTTGTGGAGTGAATCTGTAGATGGGGGATCTCTCTGTCTCTGTTCTGTCTCTGTCTCTCTCTCTCTCTCTCTCTGCATGTGTGTGTGTGTGTGTGTGTCTGTGTCTGTGTGTGTATGTGTGTCTTCATTTGCCTTTCAGGTAAATAAATAAATATTTTTAAAAAAGGAAAGGTGTTGCATACTGAAATTTCTACAAGTAATTAAAGATCTCATGCAGTTATTTTTAAAACTACATTTATATTACTTTGACTAAACCATTACGTAAACTATCTTGTTTGTCACTCTTCATCTTTGGAAGTAACATATTAACACTATTTTGTATGTTTAGCAAATTCTCAATACTAGTAGCATCATAGGCTGGCACGAGAAGGCCTGAAGAGGGGCATTATGATCAACCCATTGTTTCATAAATCCCCGGATGTTCACATAACCCAGATCTAAAAGAGACCTAACTGAAATTTTGTTGGGGTCTGGTTTTGTAAAACACCTGAGCTTTCCATTTAAAAGAACATATATTTGAACTTGAGCCTAATTACTTAGTAGTTGCATCCCTTGCTTTGAAATTGTTTCTGTGGCTTTGATCCTACACCAGTTTTCCCTTTTCCTTTTCTCTATGTCTGTGTGAACAGATGTATCAAAATATCTCAATCTAAGGTGGAAAACATGGAGAGAACCTACAGTTATCATTGTTTCCCTTCCATCATGTTTATTACATAGACTCTGAGAAAATCAAGTGAACACATTTTTGGTTGTTGTGATAATCTCAAGTGAAGCATGGCTGTGGAAATATCATTGCCGAAACTAGATTATGTAGACAGAAAATTCCCTAACAAAGGAGGCATTTATGCTTGTCTTAGTGGCACACGCTGCTACTTCAAGTGACTCAGACTGGGGATTCAGATTTAGTATTTGACAATGATCTCTGGCACACGCACAACATCCCTGTTCTTCCTCAAAAACAGTGTAGACAAACTTGAACTTTGAAAATCTGTACTTTCTCTCTGGGTCAATGTAAAACTAGCAATAAAGGAAATGACCCTTGTTCTAGGTTCAGGGAACTGAAAAGTTTGCAGCAGTAGCCTGGAATCTCTGAAAGACTAAAATATCCAAGCTACTGGAAAACGGTGCATCTGGAGCCCTTCCAGAATGGAGACTCAACACAGCCCCAACAGCACCACACGCGCCTCCCGGGTATTATCGGCTGTGAGTAATGCCCAGAGCCACCTAGGAGAACAATTGTATTTTTCTATTTCATCACACGGTGAAAGCACAGAGTTGGCACACTCTCTGACTCACAGACTCAGTGGCAGAGCCCTGACAGGGAAAGGCACTTCCTGTGGACCGTGAGGCTCACTGCACCACCAGTGGGAGCTCTTTACCTAATTGTCTTCAAGAGCTGACCCATTCCAGAGTGAATTCCGGTTCCACAGCCATCTCTGGAGTGACAGGCAGACCACGTGGCACTCCCAGACGCGGACGTGTGTTTAAGAGTCTGTGTGTGGATGTTGCATGCATTTAGTGATTCCAAAGGTGGTTTTTGAAGAAGCAAAAAGTTATAGAAGGGAAAAGAGGGAATGATATTGCCAACAAATGAAAGAGGGTCAAAAAATGACTAAGTCTCCTGAGACCAGTTTTATTACAAACTCATCCCAACTTTCCCCCTAAGTGTAAAAACTGAGTTCCTTTCCAGGCTCTGGCTTTTGTCCAGCGTGGGGTACCCAGGCAGCCTGAGCTGCCCTTGCCCCTTTCTTTGTTCTCCCAGTTAGAAGTCATTTTCCCATCTACTTATGAGATTTTTCCTATTCTAGCTCAAATTGTTCATAAGAAGTCTTCCTACTCACACCGTGTGCAAATATAAAGATTTTTTGGGGGGAGGGGTTGTTTTTAAGTACTTTTTCATTATGAGAAGAAAGAAATCCTAAGATTTTTAAGAGGCAGAAATAGGCCGGCACCGCGGCTCACTAGGCTAATCTTTCTGCAGCATCGGCACCCCAGGTTCTAGTCCTGGTTGAGGCGCCGGATTTTGTCCCAGTTGCTCCTCTTCCAGTCCAGCTCTCTGCTGTGGCCCAGGAAGGCAGTGGAAGATGGCCCAAGTGCTTGGGCCCTGCACCCCATGGGAGACCAGGAGGAGGCTCCTGGCTCTTGGCTTCGGATCAGCGCAGCATACCGGTTGTAGCAGCCATTTGAGAGGTGAACCAACGGAAGAAGACCTTTCTCTCTGTCTCTCTCTATCACTGTCTAACTCTGCCTGTCAAAAATAATTAATTAATTAAATAAATAAATAAAAAGAGGCAGAAATAGAGAAAAAGGAAGATGCGTGTAGAAATGAATATGTGGAATAATCTCAATGTCTAGACGACCATAGTTCAAATTGTGAATGGGTATCATTGGTAGTGTTGCAATTGGTTCGACTCATTGTCAGTGGCTATGTTGCACAGACTCATTCTCCTTTCCTGAAGTCATGCTGGGTGTGTATGTAGGGGAGACAGCCTATGGGACAGACTGTGTTGGTTTCAGTGGGGGTGTAGGTGGGGCACTTAATGAGTCCTCAAACCTATCTAATTCATCTCACCCATAAAGACAAGAATTACCATTAATGAAAGAATTGCAATTAATAAGCAGCTGCCAAAGAGCATTCTCCATAGCCCCAGTGGGTAAGGTGGGGCCCAAAAAGATCAATAAAGTTAGCTCAGTCTACTCTCTGAACAAAGTGGATTTGCACCTTTGTAAAAATTTCTAGGTGTTGCCCATTCTTCTTGCTCTAATTCTCAGTTTCTGCAAGGGGCAGGGTATGTAAAAGACAGAAAGATGGATGAAGTGGTTATATGATACATGTGGCTGCTATCCTACACCAGTGAGTAGTGCTCTGGCCCCTGCCAATGTCCTCTCAGAAGGAACTCTGGGAGAGAAACGCGAAAACTTAGGGATTTGGTGTGGACATTTGATGCCTGTGGAGTGTAGCTAGCATCTCATTGTACTGCAGATATTCTTAGGAGAAAAAATTCAGAAAAAGCAAATTGTAAAACAAGATGACAAAGAGTTTTGTAAACCCTAATTATCCCAGAGTCAAGATTTTGGTTCCTTTTATAGAAAGATGAAAGATGCAGTAAATATGAGCAATAGACAGCGGAACTTGGGCAAGAAAGACAAGAATCCAAATATATTTATTTAATTTGTATTTATATATTAATAAATACAAAGAACACTCTCTATTGTGTGATCTCTGGATTTTTCTATTGTCTTACCCTTTTTCCTAATAGAAAAAAACTTTAAATGATATTGATAAAACTATGTATATTTGTTCAGGATTCAATGAGAATGAAAATAAAATTTATTTTAATACAAGGTCAAAGATAAGTAGCAAGGCGGGGCACTCGCAAAAGAAGCAGGCATGGTAACAACTGCCCATGGAGGATTCTGATGCCTTGTTGTGGAAAGAATTTTAGAGATGACCCCAAGATTTTTTTTCCTGTGGTTCTTATAAAATACTCATCTAAGTACTACTGTGAGAAGTCTTTAGACATAATTATGGACCCAAGTGAGCTAACAAAAAATCTGGAGAAATCCAAACTGACAATAGCACCATCAAGTTTTGACAAGCATGGAGTTTTCTCAGGCAGGATGTAGAGGTCAGAGAGATGTTAAGTGTGAGGGGAGTCTGATGTGGGGAGTGTGTCTGCTGTCATGGAGAGGCTACATGACAGAGATGGAGAGTAACCGCCAGTAATGGAGAACAACCCTGGCTGCTGCACCAATGAAATGGTTGTGTCTGTCTTGGAGGCTTTGGGAGCTGGGTTCTGTTAGTACAGGAAGGAGCTTCCAAGAAGATATGAAGCCCCAGTGAAAGCGCAGACAGCTGACCCCATGATTTCGGCCTCCTGAGAGCCACAGCTGCATCAGCTCCGTCATCCTGTATTCCTGACATTCAGAACCACCAGATAATGAACAAATGCTATGCTGAGACATCAAGTTGATGGTAGTTTGTTATAACAACAATAGAAAGCTAATACACCTTCATTACAGAAATGAAAGAGAAAGGACAAAGGGCAGAATAGGCAAAACTGAGCAACATGGTGCTGCTGGGTTTCCTCCACAGAATAGGCACTTTCTCCTGCAAATCTTAGGATGCCTGGAACTCCTACTCCAATGCGCACATCTCTGGAGCCCCCACATCATCACTTAGAGCCCCCTTGTAAAGGTGGATGGTAGAATAGGACCTGTCGCAGACTGGAGAGGGGGGGAGGGAGAGAGAGAGAAAGAATCCCTTCTGCTAGTTCAAACCCCAGATGCTCAGAATCGTTTGTTCTGGACTAGCTGAAGATAGAGCTCAAACTTGAACGTAGGTGACAGGAACCACTCAGGAACTGACTTCACTACATCTCGGTCTGCATCAGCAGGAAGTTGGAGTGATCAGGCTGACCTGGTACTGAACACAGTACTCTGACATAGGACACAGGTGTCTTAATCATTAAGCTAAGTGCCCACCCCAACCACCAACCACCACTGTATGTGTATTTTTTTATTTGTTAATTGCAAGTTGGCTGAAACACAAACTGCTAGCAATTTGGAAATTCCGTTTTATTTGTGTCTGTGTATGTGCGCGCACATGTGTATGTGTTACTCAAATAACCTACCATTCAGTTGCCTGACAATTGTACTTTAAATCAAATATAGACAGAACTCGAAGGGTGTTGAGTATCAGGGGATTACAAATGTCATGTGTTCATGCTTTGGGTTTAATTTAGGTATCAATGGAGGGATTTTGAGAATAATAGATACACTGTGTCTCCTAAAGAAGACCTAACAGTCTCAGCTCCACCCCTGTTAGGTAAATAAATAATCTCATTATTAGAATAATAAAAACAATATAGGGATTTTCCCAGGGACATGCAAAGCCAAACATTACTAGAATATCTTCCTGCTCTGTTCAACAGCTCTGCGTTGGCCAAGTGTAGCCCGGGTGTACCTACAATCTTTGGCATCTAAATGAAAGAAGCGGGGGTACTGCAAGCAAAAACAGGTTTTCTTCACTTCTTTTCCCTCCTGGTCACTCTTTCTGCCCATGTAAAAGCTTGTGCCCTTATCTAGCTATTATGAAGTAAATTAAAAAGACATCTTCTTGTTATTTTTCCTTGTCAATAGGATACCTGTGTAGGCAGGATTTCTAAAGCTGAGACACTTATGGGAGCAGTGGGAACCTAACTTAAAAATCACATACAGAAGTGGATGGAGCGGGAAGTCGCTGTGTGAGCTCTCTGCCTGCAGAGCACTTGAAGTCTCTCTCTGTCAATTGCTATTTATTTTATGATCAAAAACACACAGGGCATTTTAACTAAGACTGCAAATAAAGAAAGAGTCATGAGAAAATGCAACCATAGTCAGAAAAAAAATTATCTTAAAAATAAAAGCAAAAATAAAAAAAAAATCTTAATAAACAGCTTGTGTATCAGTGATGTAACTAATATTTGTGGGCAGATTAAGCACTTTAAGACTTCTTCATTCAATTCTTTGTTATTTATTAAAAATAATTCTCTTCGAATGCCTTACAAGTTATTCTGGATAGATTTAAATCTATGACAATCATAAATTTAGTAAGCTGCAAGATTTCCCTCCATTTATCTAACTCTGTAAGCTTAATGGGGGTTTTAACTGAAAAAAAGACATGACTTGGGTCCCTGAGAGTCTGTCCAGAATTTGGTGGAATCAAACTTGGTCGGTTGGGTTCACTGGAGTTCTTTGCTTTCATGTAACAAAAGAGGAGTAGATCACACAGAGTTTATCCTAAATCAGAATTATCTTTCTTATCATATTAAATTAATGGTTAAGAACATTTGGAAAATTCCAGATATTTTATGCATATTTGAAAAAGAAATTAGTGCATTTATTATTAAATCTTAGGGTAGGCGGTAGGTATATTTTTCTCAAACGCCTGACTCCCACAGAGTAGCTTCTGTAATGAAAAGCGTGACTCAACCTATGAGTGAACAGGTTCTTTTTCCTTTTATCATCAAGTTTGATAGCAGAAGATTTGATTTGAATAAAATTCAGTAAACATAGGAGGCTAGACTATGTCTTACTTAGAAAAGTCTTTATAAAATTTCTTGACCACTTAAAATCAGTGAAATTAAAATTTACTTGGCCCAGTATAAAAACACTAAAGTTCAACGTATTTGGAATTATAATGGTCTAGTGAAATCTGGGTGTGTAGATTAGAGAAGCACAATTCATTTATCAGCATGTGTATGACCTGTTTGTCAGCCCTAGTGTTACCAGATTACAAATTTGATTTGTCACCTTTATTTTCACAATGATAACCATTGTCACTACTTACACTGTTGCAGTGAAGGGCTGACACAGAACTGATGAATCGAAGAGCTAAAGTTTAGACATCAGCACTAATACATTTCTATTCAGGATACGTAAAATATTCCCTGCTTTAGCGTGAAGCAGAGAAGCCAGGGACCCTCTGGCTGCCCCTCTGGAAGTATTATAGGATCAATGTGCTAGTTTGGACCCTTAAACACAAAGTGTCCAAGCAGTATTGTTTTCTTTGGCAGAAACTCATCTTCTGTGTATTATTTCCCGCTTTTGTGAGAAATTTCTTTGCTTTTAAAATGTAGGGATATATATTATTTTCCTTTGTCAACATTTTATCCTAAAAGGTACAAGGGATCTTCAAAAAAGTTTGTGGAGAATGGGCAAAAAAAAAAAAAAAAGGTGAATTCATGTAAGTGCAAAACTATTTTTATTTTTTAGCATCTCTGTAATTTTTTTATTTATTTTTTATTTAGTAAATAGAAATTTCCGAAGTACAGTTAATGGATTACAATGGCTTCCCCCCCATAATTTCCCTCCCATTCACACCCCTCCCATCTCCCGCTCCCTCTCCCATTCCATTCACATCAAGATTCATTTTCAATTCTCTTTATATACAGAAGATCAGTTTAGCAAATATTAAGTAAAGGTTTCATCAGTTTGTACCCACACAGAAACACAAAGTGTAAAATACTGTTTCAGTACTAGTTATAGCATTACTTCACATTGGATAACACACTAAGGACAGATTCCACATGAGAAGTAAGTACACAGTGACTCCTGTTGTTGACTTAACAATTTGACACTCTTGTTTCTGGCGTCAGTAATCTCCCTAGGCTCTAGTCATGAGTTGCCAAGTGCAAAAACTTTTTAAGTCCATGAACAGTTTTTTGAGAATAAGAATTTTTCATGAAGTTTTAGAAAACTGCTTATATGCATAGATTTCTTTCTTTTTTTTTTTTTTTTTTTTTTTGACAGGCAGAGTGGACAGTGAGAGAGAGAGACAGAGAGAAAGGTCTTCCTTTGCTGTTGGTTCACCCTCTAATGGCCGCTGTGGCCAGCGCGCTGCAGCCGGCGCACCGCGCTGATCCGATGGCAGGAGCCAGGAGCCAGGTGCTTTTCCTGGTCTCCCATGGGGTGCAGGGCCCAAGCACCTGGGCCATCCTCCACTGCACTCCCTGGCCACAGCAGAGAGCTGGCCTGGAAGAGGGGCAACCGGGACAGAATTGGGTGCCCCAACCGGGACTAGAACCTGGTGTGCCGGCGCCGCTAGGCGGAGGATTAGCCTAGTGAGCCGCGGCGCCGGCTTATATGCATAGATTTCAAAAAGTATTTTCCCTGAAACAAAAGAAACAACTGCAATTACTTTTAATTTCACGTTCCACACCACAAACCTTTTTAAAGTGCCCTCCTATCTTCACATATCTCCAATGCCTTCTGACAACTCACTCCTCAAACTTAGTGTTCTGCATCGGATTATCCCTAGCAGTGTCATTTTGGGTGTTACTTCACTAACAAATGGGCCAACATGTAATTTAGACTTTTAGAAAACTATGGCATTTCCAAGTACACTTATATTTGGAAAAATGAAAAGTTGTTACCTTTTTTTCTAAAGTGTTACAAATTCACCTCTCCATGAATTAGAAACCTGTGACCTTTTTTTAAGATATCAGTAGATTAAGATGATACTACTAAGTGTACTTTTTAGAGTTAATTTTTATCTAAAATATGTATGCCTACTATTGAGAAGTTTTCCAATGCAGACTCAGACTTGCCAGAGGTTGCTAAATAAAATGACTGAGGGCCCAGCATTGTGTCAACCCATCCTTCTGGCAATCCGTAGCGTCTGCATTTAGTGAGTTTAGGACTTGGTTCAAGATTTCTGTTCCATCAATACTGGCCTAATTGAGTAACTTTGTATTTTCCGTGTCAACATGCGCAAGCCTGTGGCTTTACCTTAGTAAGTGAATAAAGATCTCGACTTTGTATTTCTACAATGAAGGACACCTCGGTAACTAGGTTAGAAGTGCTTACTATACCTTGTACAGTAAGCAACCATGTAACTCATTGGCAGTTTACCATGTAAAAGGGTGCTGGAATCTTTTTCAGCTTTTAAGCAAAATAAAATTATGCGAATGTTGCCTCAAGTGTTAACTGAAAGACAGGATGCTGCTATGTTGTTATATTTATTTGGTGTACTAAGAGGGACTCACACTAAAAACCCCTATAGGGATGACTTAGTGTAGATACTTTCTCACCTCAGCCGGAAGCCACTCTCCCCATTGTTCAGCAGGCAGTCTTTCCCCCTTCACATTCTGAGTACTACTCATCCCTCCTCTTCTCTCATACAGGTAATTCCTCTGCCTACATGTCTTGCATGCCAATCTTCGCTAATCTGCTTTCACAACGTGCTCAGGACATTGGAATGCATTTAGCCATTTTGTCCCAGTAGGCCAGAGAACACTAGACCTACATAGTCTGTCCCAGGAACCCACCCAAAATTTCTTCCTACCCATTGATTCTCTCCATGCGATTGGAGTCAGTGATGCTTAGTGGAATAAGAAACCAAAAAAAAAAAAAAAAGACAAATATGATGTTTCTGATATGTGGTAACTAATATATGAATTAGTATATATGTATATGTGGTAACTAATATACTTTACAAAAGTAAAGTATATGAGTGAACTGACATCTTGAGATTTGATTATTGTTTCTAGCCCTTGTCTACATTCCTGAAAAAGAGTGTCTTTCTACTTTCTATCTATTTCTTTACTTAGTAGAGGATTCAGTTTGTAGTTATAAAGTAAATTGAAAGCATATCATCACAACAAATAAGAGAGAAATAAGAAAGGAAATAGTAGGCAGGGAGGGTGAAAAGTATTGTTATTTCCTTGAAACAGTTTATATGAAATATGTGAAAATCTGTTCTCTTTTATATAAATCAATAAATGAACTCATATGAGAAAAGAAGTAATGGGTACACAGTAGATCTAGAAATAGCACGCAATTGTCCCTAGGCCCCACCTGTGAGAGTTAGTAAATGTTCTAGGCCCTAGAATGACTCCCCCACCCCTTTGGTAATATCATTCGCACCTCCTTTCCATGTCTCATTCACCCACTGGCATTTGGATTCTAGTCCTGTCATTTACCAAACTCCTCTTTCTCTGAGTACCTTTAGCTCTGCTGTTCACACTGCAACACGCTTAACTCCCTTAAGATAGGCTCAGGTCTTGGGTATTAGTAAGAGGCAGCACTAACCCTCCAGTGACAGACAAATCAGAAGCCCTGCTGATTTAGTACAGGTAAGAAGTTATTCTTCATTCACGCTGTGCTCAGTGAGTGTCTAGGTGGTGAGGGGGCTTTATGAAAGCAGGGGATCTACCACATCATGGACAGTCGAGGATTTTAGCTGAAGGAGGCTCTGCCTTTTTCTACGTGTGAATTTTGTGTGTATCCCTGGCATCAACATCCTGCCAGATAGACATTATAGGATTGTGTGTGTGTGTGTGTGTGTGTGTGTCCAGGAGGGAGGGTAGAGTGAGAAACTGATCAATTTCTAGCAAAATATTCTCTATCACATCAGAAATAGTTTTATGGCCTTTGCTGCAACTTCTATTTCCTATTTGGAAGTCTCGCCCCATGTACAAATGAAACCAAACCAAGAGTGCCTGAATATTCTTAGTCAATCTTTCCCTTAGTGCTAGAACAACATATATGCACATATGTGTCATGTATACATGTATATCAGGTTTTGTGGAAACCCTTTTACTATCCAAGAAAAGTGAAGGAGAATGATGTGTATGAGGAGGAAATGGGATATAAAATTTTGTCCATGTAATAAAAATCACCTCAGTATTTATATATGCTCCACAGCATTTAACTTTTTGGTAGTTTTCATTCCAATTAAAAATCTTGCTGGTTTTCTGACTCCTCACCTTGTGCTAGCACTTGCACTAAGCACTGTACATAAATTATTTGGTTTAATCCTCTGAAGTCCCTAGGAAACTGGCACAGTTGTCACTCCTATTTTTCTGAGTGATTGAAATACCTTACTCAAGGTCTGAAGATCTTTCATTCAATTTGGTTTCCTAAGGACTTACTGTCTGTGGAAGAACCCTAGTGTAAGTAATCATTCTCTTATAGAATCCTCACATAAATACATTGTAAAAAATGCCATATTTATATGTTCTGATGGATCTGAATTTTTAAAGGAATAAAGAATAAAAATTTTCTTATGTTAAGTATTTGTCTCACAACTCTTAGCTTTCCTATAAATTAAGCTAGCATATATCTTGAGTGCCGATATGTATTCAGTTATTTAGATAGAAATATTAAATAGCATTAATTATGGTATTTGCAAATGGGGCGAATGAGAGCTAAGTCGATGAGATAACAATCAATCAAACATAGAAATTAATGGGATAGGGACCAGCACTGTGGCACAGAGGGTTAAAGCCCTGGCCTAATCTGCCGGCATTCCACATGGGCACCGGTTCTAGTCCCAGCTGTTCCTCTTCCAATCTAGCTCTCTGCTATGGCCTGGGATAGCAGTAGAAGATGGCCCAAGTCCTTGGGCCCCTGCACCCATGTAAGAAACCCAGAAGAAGCTCCTGGCTCCTGGCTTCAGATCGACTTAGCTCCAGCTGTTGTGGTCACCTGGGGAGTGAACCAGTGGACGAAGACCACTCTGTTTTGGTCTCTGCCTCTCTCTGTAATTCTGTCTTTCAAATAAATAAAATAAATCTTTAAAAAATAAATTAATGGAATATAACTGGAATTTTGTTACTCCAATCTTGTGTGTTTATGATAATCTATAAGGTTTGTGATGACCTAGGAACTGTGTTCTAATGAAGAAAGAACCAAAATCACAAAAGAAAAGCCGCATGAGCAAAAGGGAAGAGAAGAGATACGGGGGATAAGAAGAGAACAGCTATTCTTGGTGAGTTACAGAAGAAAGTTCAGAAATGAGAAAATATGAACATCAAAACCGGAGGGTGAGTAGAGCTGTGGGGAGCAGGGAGAGTGCTTCTGACATTTGTTCAAAGATTTGATGCTGAGCGCGCTGGCACTTAAGAGAGCAGACAAGAGGCCCTGGGAGTAAGGGTTGATAGTGAGTAAGCAGGAAGTTGAAACGTCTTTGGGTTAAATTTCATTAACGTGACACTTCCTTTTCTTTGCTCAGAACCCTTCAATTGTTTTTCATTAATTACAAGATAAAGTATATGATCTCATCCACTGATCTTCAAATCATACATCCATCTGATCTCCTTTTACCTGGACAAGGCACTCATTAAACATATTTTGCATGTTTTTGTCCATGAACTTTCTGCTGAAATTCATGAAAGTAAATAGAAGGCTACGTAAGAAGTAGTTAGTGTTTGAGTAGAGAGAAATGATATTTGAAAAACAATTTGGATTTTTTTTTTTATCTGACAGGTAGAGTTACTGACAGTGAGACAGAGACAGAGAGAAAGGTCTTCCTTCCATTGGTTCAACCCCCAAATGGCCGCTATGGCCTGTGCTGCACTGATCCAAAGCCAGGAGCCAGGTGCTTCTTCCGGTTTCCCATGTGGGTGCAGGGACCCAAGCACTTGGGCCATCCTCTACTTCTATCCCAGCCCACAGCAGAGAGCTGGACTGGAAGAGGAGCAACCCGGACTAGAACCGGTGCCCATATGGGATGCCGGTGCCACAGGCACAGGACTAACCTACTGTGCCATGGCGCCAGCCCCTTGAGAAACAATTTGACACTGATTTTCATTCCTCTGTTATCAGTCTGTCTGAAAGTTATCTGTTATTTTTAAAATCCAGCTTTCCTTTGAACACTGAACCCAAGCTTAGTTGTTCCTTTCTCTCAGCTTTCACAAGCCTTATCCATGTGTATTTAGCACCCGTACAGGGGCTTAGGAATAAATTTTTATGCATATTAGATTTAAATCTGATATTTGAAGACATTTGGTCCAACTTTGAGTTTCATTCCATCAGCATCATCATTTCTTGATAATAGATCTGTTGACAAGTCATTTGTTTTAATTTTTCCTTTTTTTATTTTCTTCCTTTTTTCTGCCTAATTTTAAGTATACAAATCAAGAGTAATGGAATAGTACCAAAACAATTTACCATATATGCTTAACTTCATTTCTCCCATTAATATCTTATATTAATATATTTGTCAAAGTAAATTAACCACACCCAGTTTCTGTCTTACTCCATTGCAATAAAATTTCCATGAATGTATACATGCAACAGTTATATTTGCTATTTTTTAAAAGATTTTTTAAGACAGAGTCACAGAGAGAGATAGAGACAGGGAGAGAGATCTTCCATCCACTGGTTAGACCCCAGATGGCCGCAACAGCCGGAGCTGCGCGGATCCAAAGTCAGGAGCTTCTTCTGGGTCTCCCACATGGGTGCGGGGACCCAAGGGCTTGGGCCATCCTCCACTGCCCTCCCAAGCCATAGCAGAGAGCTGGATCAGAAGAAGAGCAGCCAGGAATAGAACTGGTGCTTCAGGCTTTGGCTTTAACCGACTGCACCACAGCACCAGGTGCTGTTATTGCATCTTGAGTGTAGAAGAGAGTGTCTGACTCATTCTGGACACAAAAACAGAAAATAGCATTTCAGTAAGTTCTTGACAACCCCCCAGTGTGTCCTGCACACATTGCTGAGAATAGCTGGCTCAAAACTCTGGATGTGATCTCCTGCCTATAGCAGTGTGCACCAGGAGCATATATCCTTTGCCAGAATATATTGGATTGAATTATTATAAGACCAAGAGAAACTAGACATTCATCAATCAATTGATGATAAAAGTTGAATTTGTAAGGTCATAGAATTTTGGAGACAGGGTGACTGTTGAGGCAATGGAGCCAATGATGAGTCAGATAGGAGAGTTTGTCTACTAGGAGAGATGTGTCACCTATTGAACACTAGAGGAGAGAGACCATACAAACCCAGGGTAAAGAGAAGCAAAGACTCATGCTATAGAAGCTACCTTGATATCTTCTCACATTCCAGTGAGAGACATTAAGTGACCCAGCTGTACTCCATGCTCTTGTGTTTAATGAGTACTTCAAAATTTCTCTTTAACTTATATTGTTTGAATGGGCTTTTCCCCCACATCTTTTCACTTTCCCTCCTTTCCTCACAGGGGTGCAAAATGTGCAGCCTGTGGGCTGTATAAGGCCCACAAATTCATTAGATTTAGCCCTGCTATGGCAACCACAGGCCAGACTCGAAATTCAATAAAGCTATAGCAGACTAATTTTTAAGTTGACAATTTTGTTTTGGCTGTGAATAATGTTACAAATATCTATATGTTTCTTTGCAAACAAACAAACAAAAAATTCCCCACCCACCCCTGCATAGGAATCAAGAATATAGCAGTTGTCATCTATTCTAATTCCTCAGTACTTTTTACAAATGAAGAAAACAATTTCCTCAGTTAAATGTTTTATATCCTCCACTGAAGCTTTGCTATACACAATTGTGTATAGCTTTTGCTATATCACAATTGTGATTCCATGAGGTGAACACCTCTCAGAGGGGACTGGCTAACCCCATTTTTTAGCAGCTAGAATCCTCCCCAGGAAGCATCTCTTTCCATTTTATGTAGTCCAGTATTTAATGCATCACAGGAAGACAGGTGGAGTCAGTTCTTGAGTTTCTTCCAATATAACTAAGCCATTCACTCAGTAAGCGCTGAGG
The DNA here is from genome assembly GCF_051225735.1 of Oryctolagus cuniculus. Taxonomy (NCBI): domain Eukaryota; kingdom Metazoa; phylum Chordata; class Mammalia; order Lagomorpha; family Leporidae; genus Oryctolagus; species Oryctolagus cuniculus. The sequence goes on along the minus strand of NC_142875.1, from coordinate 8,022,622 downwards.
GCGATGGGGGGGTGGGGTGGGGTGGATTTCTTCTACTGATGTTGAGCCCCAGTGCCTGCTCCACGCGCAGGCTCTGTGTATTCTCTGCTTCAACCCCAGTGGGAGCCCCCTAATATGCCATATGATCCTTTAGATACTGAAGACTCTGTAAGGAGCATAATCAATAAACCCTGCCCTCAGGGAGCTTGATACCAGTGAGGGAAGCCAGGAAAACAATGTTGAAGACATTACACAGTTGTGAGTGACATGGTGGATGGTAGTGACTTCAGTGAAGGAAACTGGCCAACTAAGAAGAAGTTCAGAATTCAGAAAGAGGTTGATGTATTTGAAAGAATGATCAGGAAAGGCCAGACTGGGGTGACGGTTGAGCAAACTCTCAGCAGGAAGTGGTGCAGGTGGAAGACAGTGTCCTCACAGACCAACTCTTTATAGTAATGTCTGATTCTTTTTATTTCTGTGGTGTCTGTTGTTACAATTGTTAACAATTGGGATTGCATCAAATTGAGAAGTTTCTGTACTGCAAAAGAAATAGTCAGGAAAGTGAAGAGGCAACCGACAGAATGGGAAAAAGTATTTGCAAACTGTGCAACAGATAAAGGGTTAATAAACAGAATCTACACAAGATTAAGACTCCACAACAACGAAACAAACAACCCACTTAAGAGATGGGCCAAGGACCTCAATAGACATTGTTCAAAAGCGGAAATCCAAATGGCCAACAGGCACATGAAAAATGTTCAAGGTCACTAGCAATCAGGGAAACGCAAATCAAAACCACAATGAGGTTTCACCTCACCCCGGTTAGAATGACTCACATACAGAAATCTACCAACAACAGATATCTGGCGAGGATGTGGGGCAAAAGGGACACTAACCCACTGTTGGTGGGAATGCAACCTGGTGAAGCCACTATGGAAGTCAGTTTGGAGATTCCTCAGAAACTTGAATATAACCCTACCATAAAACCCAGCCATCCCACTCCTTGGAATTTACCCAAAGGAAATGAAATTGGCAAACAAAAAAGCTGTCTGCACCTTAATGTTTATTGCAGCCCAATTCACATGCTAAGACCTGGAATCAACCCAAATGCCCATCAACAGTAGACTGGATAAAGAAATTATGGGACATGTACTCTATAGAATACTATACAGCAGTCAAAGACAATGAAATCCGGTCATTTGCAACAAAATGGAGGAATCTGGAAAACATTATGCTGAGTGAATTAAGCCAGTTCCAAAGGGACAAATATCATATGTTCTCCCTGATCGGCGACAATTAACCAACCACAGAAAAGGAAACCCATAGGAGTGAAATGGACACTATGAGAAACAATGACTTGATCAGCCCTTTTCCTGACTGTCGAAGAACAACTTAATACTTTATCCCTTTTCGTATTTTTTTGTTCTACTTAATACTATTGGTTGAACTCTGTAATTAACACACAATTATTCTTAGGTGTTTAAATGTAACTAAAAAGTGATCGCTATTAAATATAAGAGTGGGAATAAGAGAGGGAGGAGATGTACAGTTCGGCATATGCTCAATTAGACTTGCCCCTAACAGTAGAGTTAGAAACGTGCCAGGGGATTCCAATTCAATCCCATTAAGAGTGCACGTACCAATGCCATCTCACTAGTCAAAGTGATCAGTTTCAGTTATAATTGATCATAATGATAGGAATAAGAGTCAAAGGGTCACATAAACAAGACTAGTATCTGACTATACTATCTGATAGAATTAAAAAGGAGAGAACGATCACATGGGAAGTGGGATACACAGCAGACTCATAGAATGGCAGATGTCCTAAACAGCACTCTGGCCTCAGAATCAGCCCTTAAGGCATTCAGATCTGGCTGAAGAGCTCATGACAGTATTTCAGGCATGGAAAGCCAAGACACTCTGACCAAAAAAAAAAAAAAAAAAAAAGAAAAGAAAAGAAAAGAAAAACCTAAATGAAAAATCTCAGTAGAAAGAGCGGGCCATCAAGGAAGTAGGTAACTTTCTCTGAAGGGAGGAGAGAACTTCCACTTGGACTATGACCTTGTCTAAATAAGATCAAAGTCGGTGAACTCAAAAGGCTTCCGTAGCCTTGGCAACTCACGACAAGAGCCTAGGGTGATTACTGACACCATAAACAGGAGTGTCAAATTGTTAAATCAACAACAAGAGTCACTGTGCATTTACTCCTCATGTAGGTTCTCTGTCCTTAATGTGTTGTTCAATGTGAATTAATGCTATAACTAGTACTCAAACAGTATTTTACACTTTGTGTTTCTGTGTGGGTGCAAACTGTTGAAATCTTTACTTAATACATACTAAATTGATCTTCTGTATATAAAGATAATTGAAAATGAATCTTGATGTGAATGGAATCGAGAGAGAGGTAGTTGGGAAGGTTGTGGGCGGGAGGGTAGTTATGGGGGGGAAAAAGCCACTGTAATCCAAAAGCTGTTATTTGGAAATTTATATTTATTAAATAAAAGTTAACAAAAAGACATTAATAACATACAATGGAAAAAAGCAAAAGAGATATAAAGTCTAAAAAAAGAAAATATTAAATTGAACTCCAACAGAAATAAAAATATCACAACAAAAGTTAAAAAATAAAAAAATAAAGCCCACTGGATCTCATAGGTGGAGATATAATTTTCTAGGGAATTGAGGAGATAGAAGAGCAGAATAAGAGGGGCGGAGCCAAGATGGCGGAATAGTGAGGGCGCGCACCGATAGTCCGGGAAAATTTAGTTTAATAAAAGGGGAGTTACGGTAGCCGCAGAAAAAAGAACCAGGAAAAAATTGCACGGGAATCGTGAATCAGAGGACCTACTGGGAGAACAAGGTCGCCCACCGCGCGGAAGCCAAGTCGCGGGACGGAGCCGCAGAAGCCCCAGTGCTCCAAGGGGAGTGCATGCCACACAGACAACAGTGGGGAGACTTGGGACGCTCCACACATCGGCGCTGGAAGGGGAGGTGAGCTCAATAACCCGAGACATTGGTGGGGAAACGGGGGTCAGAATCTAGAGGGGGGCCGGAAAGTGCAGCAAACTCACTACCGGAAAGAAGGAAAAAAAAAAGCTTCGGGGTTTCTCTTCCCCCTAACCTTGCAAAGGTTACAAGGCTGCAAGGCTAGAATTCCCAAGAGACAAAGAGCAGGCCTGCGCTCTGGATTTACATATCAATGGGGGAGAGCTAAGGAACTGAGTCACTACAATTCAGTAGCCTAGGCAACCCAGTGGGAGTCCAGAGGAGCCAAAGACTGGAAGCTAAATACCATCAATTCTGCACAGCCGTGCCCTGCGGTGTTACTTACCCCCTGAATAAATAAAATAAATAAATAAATAAAAAGAGAGAGATTTACCACGCATAACCTGAGGGTGTCACCTTTGCACACCCTTAACCTGGAAGAACCAGGCAGAGCTCTCAGGCCGCACCCATCTCAAGCCTCCAAGGCTCCTCCAACAGCAGGCAGTCCACTTAACACGGACACAGTATAAATAAAAAAAAAAAAAAAAAAAGAAAGAAAAAATAAAACTCACAGTGACGCAAGAAGAATTAACTATGCCGAGTAACAAACACAGAAATAGAGGGAGCAAGATCAACGATGACACTATGATGCCTCCAAATAAGCAAAACACCCCAAGCCAAGAGTATGAAGATGATGAGATAGAAGAAATGCAAGATACGGATTTCAAAAAATTTATGATAAGAACATTTAGAAGTTTTCAAAAGCAAATCCTTGAACTACAGAAATCCTTAATGGACAAGATTGAAAATCTCTCTCGTGAAAACGAAATTTTAAGGAAGAGTCAAAATGAAACTCAGAAACTAGTAGAACAGGAAAGTGTTATAGTGAAGAGAAATCAAAATGAAATGAAGAGCTCAATAGATCAAATGACAAACACATTAGAAAGCCTTAAAAACAGAATGGGTGAAGCAGAAGAGAGAATATCGGACTTAGAAGATAGAGCACAGGAAAACATACAGTCAAACCAAAGAAAAGAAGAGGAAATTAGAAACCTAAAAAATATTGTTGGGAATCTACAGGACACTATCAAAAAAACCAACATTCGAGTTCTAGGAGTTCCTGAAGGCATGGAGAGAGAGAAAGGATTGGAAGGCCTTTTTAGTGAGATACTAGCAGAGAACTTTCCAGGTTTGGAGAAGGACAGAGATATCCTAGTACAGGAAGCTCATAGAACCCCCAATAAACATGACCAAAAGAGATCCTCACCACGACACGTGGTAATTAAACTTACCACAGTGAAACATAAAGAAAAGATCCTAAAATGTGCAAGAGAGAAACGTCAGATTACTCTCAGAGGATCTCCAATCAGACTCACAGCTGACTTCTCATCAGAAACCCTACAAGCTAGGAGGGAATGGCGAGACATAGCACAGGTGCTAAGAGAGAAAAATTGCCAGCCCAGAATATTATATCCTGCCAAGCTCTCATTTGTGAATGAAGGTGAAATAAAGACCTTTCATAGCAAACAGAAATTGAAAGACTTTGTGGCCACTCGTCCGGCCCTGCAAAAGATACTTAAAGATGTGCTACACTCAGAAACACAGAAACACGGCCATCAATATGAAAGAAGGGAAGGGAAGAACACCTACCAGTAAAAGAGCATGGGAAGCTCAAAGCATATACTAGAAAATATTTCCGGGAAAATGGCAGGGCAAAGTCACTACGTATCAATAGTCACATTGAACATTAATGGTCTGAATTCTTCAGTTAAAAGACACCGTTTAGCTGACTGGCTCACAGAACACAACCCAACTATTTGTTGCCTACAAGAAACACATCTCTCTAACAAAGAGGCATGCAGACTGAAAGTGAAAGGTTGGAAAAAGATATTCCATGCCAACAGAAACCAAAAAAAAGCAGGTGTAGCCATATTAATATCAGACAAAATAAACTTTAATACAAAAACTGTTAAGAGAGACAAAGAGGGACACTATATAATGATTAAGGGTTCAATTCAACAGGAAGATGTAACTATTATAAATGTATATGCACCTAATTACAGGGCACCGGTCTATTTAAAAGATATGTTAAGGGACTTAAAGGGAGATTTAGATTCCAATACAATAGTACTGGGGGACTTCAATACTCCACTCTCAGAAATAGACAGATCATCCGGACAGAAGATCAACAAGGAAACAGCAGATTTAAATGACACTATAGCCCAAATGGATCTAACAGATATATACAGAACTTTCAACCCTACATCTACAGACTTCACATTCTTCTCAGCAGCGCATGGAACCTTCTCTAGGATTGACCACATACTAGGCCATAAAGCAAGTCTCAGCAAATTTAAAAGAATTAGAATCATACCATGCAGCTTCTCAGACCACAGCGGGATGAAGCTGGAAATTAGCAACTCAGGAAACCCCAGAAAGTATGCAAACACATGGAGACTGAACAACATGCTCCTGAATGAACACTGGGTCATTCAAGAAATCAAAAGAGAAATCAAAAACTTTCTGGAAGTAAATGAAGACAACAACACAACATATCAAAACTTATGGGATACAGCAAAAGCAGTATTGAGAGGCAAATTTATAGCAATAGGTGCCTATACCAAGAAATTGGAAAGGTACCAAATAAATGAGCTTTCAGCGCACCTCAAGGACCTAGAAAAACTGCAGCAAACCAAACCCAAATCTAGTAGGAGAAGAGAAATAATTAAAACCAGAGAAGAAATTAATAGGATTGAATCCAAAAAAACATTACAAAAAATCAGCCAAGCGAGAAGCTGGTTTTTTGAAAAAATAAACAAAATTGACACCCCATTGGCCCAACTAACTAAAAAAAGAAGAGAAAAGACCCAAATCAATAAAATCAGAGATGAAAAAGGAAACGTAACAACAGACACCACAGAAATAAAAAGAATCATCAGAAATTACTACAAGGACCTGTACGCCAGCAAACAGGAAAACCTATCAGAAATGGATAGATTCCTGGACACATGCAACCTACCTAAATTGAACCATGAAGACATCGAAAACCTAAATAGACCCATAACTGAAACAGAAATTGAAACAGTAATAAAGGCCCTCCCAACAAAGAAAAGCCCAGGACCAGATGGATTCACCGCTGAATTCTACCAGACATTTAAAGAAGAACTAATCCCATTTCTTCTCAAACTATTCAGAACAATCGAAAAAGAGGGAATCCTCCCAAATTCTTTCTATGAAGCCAGCATCACCTTAATCCCTAAGCCAGAGAAAGATGCAGCACTGAAAGAAAATTACAGACCAATATCCCTGATGAACATAGACGCAAAAATCCTCAATAAAATTCTGGCCAATAGAATACAACAACACATCAGGAAAATCATCCACCCAGACCAAGTGGGATTCATCCCTGGTATGCAGGGATGGTTCAACATTCGCAAATCAATCAATGTGATTCACCACATTAACAGACTGCAGAAGAAAAACCATATGATTATCTCAATTGATGCAGAGAAAGCATTTGATAAAATTCAACACCCTTTCATGATGAAAACTCTAAGCAAATTGGGTATAGAAGGAACATTCCTCAATATAATCAAAGCAATTTATAAAAAACCCACAGCCAGCATCCTATTGAATGGGGAAAAGTTGGAAGCATTTCCACTGAAATCTGGCACCAGGCAGGGATGCCCACTCTCACCACTGCTATTTAACATAGTTCTGGAAGTTTTAGCCAGAGCCATCAGACAAGAAAAAGAAATCAAAGGAATACAAATCAAGAAGGAAGAAGTCAAACTATCCCTCTTTGCAGACGATATGATTCTGTACTTAGAGGATCCAAAGAACTCTACTAAGAGACTATTGGAACTCATAGAGGAGTTTGGCAAAGTGGCAGGATATAAAATCAATGCACAAAAATCAACAGCCTTTGTATACACAAGCAATGCCATGACTGAGAAAGAACTGCTAAGGTCAATCCCATTCACAATAGCTACAAAAACAATCAAATACCTTGGAATAAACTTAACCAAGGACGTTAAAGATCTCTACGATGAAAATTACAAAACCTTAAAGAAAGAAATAGAAGAGGATACCAAAAAATGGAAAAATCTTCCATGCTCATGGATTGGAAGAATCAACATCATCAAAATGTCCATTCTCCCAAAAGCAATTTATACATTCAATGCAATCCCAATCAAGATACCAAAGACATTCTTCGCAGATCTAGAAAAAATGATGCTGAAATTCATATGGAGGCACAAGAGACCTCGAATAGCTAAAGCAATCTTGTACAACAAAAACAAAGCCGGAGGCATCACAATACCAGACTTCAGGACATACTACAGGGCAGTTGTAATCAAAACAGCATGGTACTGGTACAGAAACAGATGGATAGACCAATGGAACAGAATTGAAACACCAGAAATCAACCCAAACATCTACAGCCAACTTATATTTGATCAAGGATCTAAAACTAATTCCTGGAGCAAGGACAGTCTATTCAATAAATGGTGCTGGGAAAATTGGATTTCCACGTGCAGAATCATGAAGCAAGACCCCTACCTTACACCTTACACAAAAATCCACTCAACGTGGATTAAAGACCTAAATCTTCGTCCTGACACCATTAAGTTATTAGAGAACATTGGAGAAACCCTTCAAGATATTGGCACAGGCAAAGAATTTCTGGAAAAGACCCGGGAGGCACAGACAGTCAAAGCCAAAATCAACTATTGGGATTGCATCAAATTGAGAAGTTTCTGTACTGCAAAAGAAACAGTCAGGAGAGTGAAGAGACAACCGACAGAATGGGAAAAAATATTTGCAAACTATGCAACAGATAAAGGGTTAATAACCAGAATCTACAAAGAGATCAAGAAACTCCACAAAAACAAAACCAACAACCCACTTAAGAGATGGGCCAAGGACTTCAATAGACATTTTTCAAAAGAGGAAATCCAAATGGCCAACAGGCACATGAAAAAATGTTCAAGGTCACTAGCAATCAGGGAAATGCAAATCAAAACCACAAAGAGGTTTCACCTCACCCCGGTTAGAATGACTCACATACACAAATCTACCAACAACAGATGCTGGCGAGGATGTGGGGAAAAAGGGACACTAACCCACTGTTGGTGGGAATGCAAACTGGTCAAGCCACTATGGAAATCAATCTGGAGATTCCTCAGAAACCTGAATATAACCCTACCATTCGACCCAGCCATCCCACTCCTTGGAATTTACCCAAAGGAGTTTAAATTGATAAACAAAAAAGCGGTCTGCACCCTAATGTTTATTGCAGCACAATTCACAATAGCCAAGACCTGGAACCAACCTAAATGCCCATCAACGGTAGACTGGATAAAGAAATTATGGGATATGTATTCTTTAGAGTACTATACCGCAGTAAGAAACAACGAAATCCAGTCATTTGCAACAAAATGGAGGAATCTGGAACACATCATGCTGAGTGAAGTAAGCCAGTCCCAAAGGGACAAATACCATATGTTCTCCCTGATCGGTGACAACTGACTCAACACCAAAAAGGAAACCTCCTGAAGTGAAATGGACACTATGAGAAATGGTGACTTGATCAGCATAGCTCTGACTGCTAATGGACAACTTAATACATTATCCCTCATAGTATTTTTTTTTTGTCTGTTCTACTTAATATGACTGGTTTAATTCTGTAATTATCACACAGTTATTCTTAAGTGTTGAAAATTAACTGAAATGTGATCCCTGTTAAACATAAGAGTGGGAATAAGAGAGGGAAGAGATGTATAATTTGGGACATGCTCGGGCTGACTTGCCCCAATTGGTAGAGTTGGAAACATACCAGGGGATTCCAATTCAATCCCATCAAGGTGGCATGTGCCAATGCCATCTCACTACTCCAAGTGATCAATTTCAGTTCACAATTGATCATAATGAAAGGACTAAGAGTCAAAGGGAGCACATAAACAAGTCTAGTATCTGCTAACACCAACCGATAGAATAAATAAAGGGGAGAGTGATCCAACATGGGAAGTGAGATACTCAGCAGACTCATAGAATGGCGGATGTCCTAAATAGCACTCTGGCCTCAGAATCAGCCCTAAAGGCACTCGGATCTGGCTGAAAAGCCCATGAGAGTATTTCAGGCATGGAAAGCCAAGACACTCTGGCAAAAAGATCTCTGTGAGTGAGATCCCAGTGGAAAGAACAGGTCTTCAAAGAGGGAGGTGCCTTTCTCTGAAGGGAGGAGAGAACCTCCACTTTGACTATGACCTTGTCTAAACAAGATAAGAGTCGGAGAACTCAAGGGGCTTCCATAGCCTTGGAAACTCATAACTGGTGCATAGGGAGATTACTGATGCCATAAACAGGAGTGTCAATTGGTAAAGTCAACAACAGGAGTCACTGTGCACTTACTCCTCATGTAGGATCTCTGTCCTTAACGTGCTGTACACTGAGGCTTAATTCTATAACGAGTACTCAAACAGTATATTTCACTTTGTGTTTCTATGGGGGTGCAAACGACTGAAATCTTTACTTAATGTACACTAAACTGATCTTCTGTAAAAAAAAAAAAAAAAAAAAAAAAAAAAAAGAAAGAAATTTTCAATTCCCAACTTGACTCTCACTGGGATTAAACATGACAATAGGTCTGATCTGATTTCATCATCATTTAAAAAAAATCATCTATTATTTTTCACTTTATGTTTCTGTGTGGGAGCAAACTGTTGAAATACTTACTTAAGGTATACTAAGCTGATCTTCTGTATATTAAGATAATCGAAAATGAATCTTGATGTGAATGGAAGGGGAGAGGGAGTGGGAAAGGGGAGGGTTGTTGGTGGGAGGGACGGTATGGGGGGGGAAGCCATTGTAACCCATGAGTCGTACTTTGGAAATTTATATTCATTAAATAAAAGATAAAAAAAAAAAAAAAAAGAAGAGCAGAATAAGAGTTGATATGGGCTTGGGCTAGAATTTTAATGTGGAGATGAACAGAAATCAACTCTATGAGTTTGGAGGATGAACACCACCCATCAGCGGGGACACAGAGTTCTAGAATGAAATTGCCTGTGTCTGACTTGACGTTCTGCTATTTCTAGGAACTAAGTTAATCAATCTCTGAAGCCTTCAGTTAAAAGGTATTCACTCTTTTGTGTGTGGTGGAAGACAAAAATGCAAAGTCAAAAGATGGATGTGCCTGTTTTAATGTATTAATTATTTATTTATTTATTTGAGAGTATTTGAGAGGGCTACAGCAAGCACATCGATAGTAAGAGAAAGAATGAGAGAGAGATCTTTATCTATTGGTTAACTCTCCATAGGCCCATAAAGGCTTAGGCTGGACAAAGCAATACCCAGTATCCCAGAACTACATTAGCGTCTCTTACATGGGTGGCAGGGTCCCAGTTCCTTCTGCTGTCTTCTGTTGCCTCCGGATGGGTGTAAGAAGGAAGCTGGATTGGTAGCAGACATGGAATTCCATTCTGAGACTCTAAGGTGGGATGCAGGTGTCCAAGCAATGACTTAATTGCTATGCCACAACACCCACCCCAAATGCTGTCTTTTTGGTTGGGACAACATTTAGGTGATAAAGCCGCTTGATGGAATGCACTGTGGTGGGGGGAGATTCAGTATTTGGCAACTTGGTAAGTTGTTTTCTGCACATCATTCAAATATTAAATAGTCAATCAGAAAATATTTGAAGGCTTCAAGGGAGTTAATGTTTTACCACTCTACTCTGTGCAGAATACAAGTGATATATCAAAAATGTATGTGTGTTTAGAAAATAATCAAGTAATAAATATACTTAATTGATTGAATAGCAGTTGCTTTTTTAAAATTTTCCTGTAAGCAAAAACTACAACACTCTAAAACACACACACACACACACAACGATGTACCAACAATCCTGTTACTCACCTACTTTTCTGATATTATACTGCATGTATGAACGTCAATATATTCATGTGTTTGCACATTTGTTCATGGGAATGATTTCTCCCAGGAAATTTAATTTTGAACATATTCAACGTGAAGAATTTTTAAAAAACTGAGAGTTGGGAAAGATTCATATTTCAAACAGAATTTTCTGCTGTAAGACATAAGTATTTTCTCTGATTTTTGTACTTTTATTATAATACCGTTTAGGCCTTTTAAAACTGCTTTTGTCCTAGACATAGTGAGTAAAATGCCAGGGGGCACATCGATAATAAAACTAAGTTTGGTATACAAAGAAGATTGCAATTTAACTATGAATGTTGAATAGTGATTTTAGCATTCAAACATCCAAACCAATTGTTGGCCTAGCCCTGAACCTCTAGGAAAGTTCCCACACTTCATGCTTAGTGAAAAATTAGGCTATATGTGGTCAGGAAAAAAATTCCTTCTGGGCTAATATTGCACATTTTAGGTGAATTATAGGTCTCATTCTCCGTGAGCAGTTACCATAAGCCACCAAGAGCTAATGGTGAATGTTAGATCATCAATCTAGGTTACAGAAACATTTAAATTAATTGGATTATATGAGCGATTCCCACAATCAGAACTTGGAAGTCAGGTTCTAGGTTCTTAGCTAGCTGCTCAATCTTACAAAGTGGGTCAACTCTGACATTTTATGGTTTTAATTTAAGATAATTGTTGAAATAGCATTTATTTATATAGACTGCAGTGGCAGGCCTTGTAATCACTTATTCAGTGATTAAAGTAAGTTAATTTAGACTTAAATTTTAATTTCAAAAACAAAGTTTTGCATGAGAAGCAGCAAAGAGCAGCAAAATATGTATCAAATAAACTTTTAAAATTCAATATAACTATCTACCCCCCCCCCTTTTCTACCTATCTACCTATCTATCATCTGTCTAGATAGGGATACGCAGAGACACATATGTTCACACACATATATGAAGGACCCACAAATATTTGGTGGAAAAATGGAAAAAAAGACAATGCAAATTTTCTGTGAACTTTCAGAATTTCCTCATATACACGGTGCAGACTTAAAGCTCTCAGAATGCACAAGTAAGAGGCTCAGAGCAAGTTCAACACAGTGGTTATCCACTGAGAGAGGAAGGAAGAAGGGGGAAAAGAATGGAAAATGTTAGCTGTTTAACAAATGCTTCACTTTAAAAACTATTAAAACAGGGAGTTACTTTACATAATTATGAAAATAGCAGTGAAATACATGACAGTCATACTAAATGAGGTTCTTAGGGTAAACATATGTTACTTTTACCCATTTCAGATAACACGATGAAGGACAAAGCTGAAGGATGAGAACTGTTATTTTTCTATAAACGCTGTGCATAATTGGATATAAATCCCTTCTACATATGGACAATGTTTCACCTTTAATACATGTCTTATATTCTAGATAATTAGATAACTCTAAAGAACACTTACTGAAGAACTATTTATTTATGTCTATTTAGCAAAGAGAATGAGATTGAGGTACAGAGGGAAAAAGAGTCCATCAGGTGGCTCATGCCAAAATGGTTGAATGGTTCTGGGGTGGGTGCCCAAAGTTTGGAGAACTTAATCTAGATTTCCCACATGGTTCTCAGAGACCTAATCCCCTATAATTGCCTCTCATGTCTGCATTAGCAGGAAGCTGGAGTTAGTAGTGGAGGTGAGCATTGAACCCAGGCATTCTGATGGGGATCCAGGCATTCTTTCTTAAGGTCTTAAGTGCTGGACCAATCGCACATCTCTAAAAAACAATTCTAATAATATAGAAGAAACCATGAAAGTCAAATGAAACTTTTGCTTTAAGGGATGACACACAACATTTGATTTTATCTAGGTGAAGAATCAAAGGTTTTTATACTTTCCAAATCAATGTGTAGACAATTAAAGTGCCTCTCAGGTTATTGTGAATATAAAAGAATGGGGCTAAGAGTGATTATTGGTGAGATTGAATATGCTGATGCTAGCTGAGACATCTTTCTCTGTATACATTTTTGCCCTTTTATTTTCTTTCTCTCTCTCTCTCTTTGTGTCTCTCTGTCTCTCTGTCTCTGTCTCTCTCTCTCTTCCTCAAGGAGCCCTGCCCTAAGTTGTCAAAATTAAGCACAGGAGACTTGCAGCTTGGTTTTGTGCTCACCTGGCAGTTTGCCTAACCATGGTAAGACACGTCATGCCCAGGATTTCTTGGCTGTGACCTAAATCAGGAATGCTTTCTTTGTAGTCCCTAGCGGTGGTTATCAAGAAGGATGGCGGTGTCTGCTGTCTGGGATGGGAACTTATAAATGAATGTGCAGTTTTAATGGGGGTAATATGCCCACAGGCTTTAGCAACAGGGAAATAAATCATTTGGTGGGGGAGAGGGTGCAGAGGAGCTTCAGGAATGCTAGTGTGGGGAAACCAAAGTCTGTGGGTTGCCCAGGGAACTGGAGCTCTGATTAGTAAGTGAAGCGTAATAACCTGTCCCACATAAATCTCCAGGGCTTGGGAAGGAGCTTTTAAGTGGGCAGCAGAGTTGATTCACTGCTTCTCCTTGACGCTCCCTCTGAAGATTTAAATTAAGTTGTTTATGATACATGATCGCTTCCTTCAGTACCACCTTATGACTCTGACCCTCAAAAGTCCAACTCAATAAGCACGTATTTGCAAGTTCGACTTAGGGTCCAAGGAAAGAGCCCACAATTGAACTTGGATCAAATTTGAAAATTAATTCTTAAGGTAAAATCATGATCCGATCAAATTAGGCTAGAAAAGCATCATGCACTTTAAACTCTCAGTTTGTTTTTAAAGTATAAACTTTCAGGGCCGGTGCTTTGGCATAGTGGTAGGACTATGATTGAAGATTTTATAATACAAAAACATCATGAGGAAGCATGGCAAAATCATAATGTGAGTTGCAAAAAAATTATTTCAATTGCGTGCAATAATTATATATAATTTCTGGCAATATATTGTTGGTATAATGAATGTTTTCTAAGAAAACAGAAACTTGCAGAAGGAGCAGGTTATTGAAATTTTTCAAGCCCCAAAAATACACTAAGCATTTTATTTTGTAAATGTTTATTTCATTTAATTATTTGAAACGGAGAATAAAGGGGAAAGAGAAAAATAATCTTTCATCTACTGGTACATTCTCCAAATACCACAACTGCCAGGGTTGGGCCAGGTCAAAACCAGGAGCCAGGAACTGCATCTGACAGGAATCCATATACCTAAACCCTTATCCACATTCTCCCAGAGTTAGCAGGAAGCTAGACTGGAAGCAAGATTGTGACTTAAACCCAGACTCTTCTCTCTAGGATGCAGGCAGCTCCATTTGCTGGGCCACAATGCCCACCCTTGGCATTTTGATGTGCAACTGGAAACCAATCTGCTTTTTACAACATAGCCAAGTTAGGGGAAAAAAAAAAAAAACACACACATTTTGTGGAACATAATGCATCACCCCGTGTGCTAAGATTGAGTAAGGGTATCCTAAGGCATCTATAGTTTTGGGAGTGGCAGACAATGGTATTTCACTAAAGCAAAGCTGTTTTTTGTTCCTTTTCCACCAAATGTGCTTTAGAGTTCCAAGATCAACTGTTGGCATCCTGTGGAAATTTCGCGATGACTTTGTTGTGTGAGAGATTGACGCATCACGGTCTCTTCTATCCTCTGCTAGGTTTGAACATGTCTCTGTGAAGCATGCTTTTAGGAATTGCTTTGTTGAAGTTCCCAGAAGGAGCCTTGGGGTAAGTTTCCACGGTTATTGCTACTATCCATCTGATGCTAAGGAAACGATTTTGGATGTGACGGGGACATTTCTCCCCTTGAGACCAAACAAAAAACAAAATTATGACAGCTTGTGAAGTCAGCCAATCCCTGTAGGAAAAAGAAAGAAAGAACAGATGGGCTCGGGACAAATCATGGAGCATTATCAGATAATGATGAGAGAGCAGGGGATGTTCTGCCTTGCCCAAGCACATGGACTGAGGGAGGTTCGGGAATGAAGCTGTAGCTCCCTGCTGTTCTGAGGCAGCCGTCTGGCCTGGCACCTAAACAGGGAAACAGGCTCCTTCCTGGGCTGAGAGGGTCCTGCTCTCCAGAGAGCCCCCAGGAGGAGGGCTGCACGGTGAGTTCAGGGACAGCAGCCCCGCAGCCGGTTCCCACGTTGCTGATGGGCTGCAGGGTCACTCATGCATAGGTGCTTTGTTGGGCACGTGGGAAATAAAGTCTCCTGCTTTCACTCGGTGCTCCCCGCAGGGACGGGTTCTCAGTGGCAGGCCTTTTCATAAAGGACCTTTCTTTGGCACCAGCACTGTTCAAATAGCTGAAATCGCCCCAGTGACGGATATTCAAAATGTATAACTGACAGCATCTGATGTCGTTTTATTAAAGTCTCCTATTATCTCTCTAGCATCTTTATACCTTTGGGTAGGATTTTTTTTTCTCTCTCTCTCTTTCTTTCTTTCTTTTTTGTTTTCTTGGCAAGTGGTTCCTTTCCTGAAATGTACATAGGTTTGAGATCTTGCGAAAGAAGAATTGACATACGCTCAGATGAGTAGAAGGGCAGGTAGGAATTAATTGGAGTAAGTTAATATGAGTTCCAGTTTTAAATATCAAATGAAGTTCCTCTGAGTTACAAAAAAAAAAAAAATAAAAACTAAAATAATAAAGGGTCTACACAAAGCAGAGCAGATAATTAGACTTTGTTTCTTGGTATCTATTTTCCTCCAGGATGTAATTTAATTTTGACCAAAATAGTCTCACGAAAGCAAAGAGCATGCATTCTATTTCTATTTTTAAAAGGTTTCGCAACATTAAGCTCCTTGAAAGCGAAAATGTTAACTTATCATGATTCTAGCATGTAGTACAATTGAAACATAACATATATAATGAAAATGTTTTTATTTTAAAAATTTTATTATTATTATCTTGATTTTTATAAGTTTTTAACAGGCCCAATAGGGTTCATAGATACAATTCTAATAATGTAATTATATCCCCTTTCTCTCTATCTCCCTCCCTTTCACTGACTCCCACCCTCCCTTTGTCTCCCTTCTGCTTTCCTCCCCACTGTTGAGATACTGTGTATCTAATTACAATGAAGTTAAGGGCTTAGTGTTCCAGTAAATAAAGGGTTCCACAAGGAAAAGGCAAAATCACCCTAGTTTAATGGAAATACAGGCAAGGACCATAAGCAATGATCAAATGGAAATATGACTAATTTCTCCCACATACAGCAAGTTTCAAATAGCATATGATCATCATTCAGATAGGGTGAAGTACAACCTGTCTTCAAATTATGCACCAGCATTTACAGTTCCCAGCTTAGTTTGATGAAAATATTATGGACCTAATACAGGGGACAATATCCTGAGGCATATGGGTATGGGTTTTGCAAGCTACCCCAAATGTCATACCATGAAATGGATGAGTTAGGATCCAGCAGTAAGTCAAATACCAGTCAATTACTGCTAGCACTTAATGTTTGAGCTTTCTCTGTCAACTGTCACAATCTCTACAAGTTACCCCTCTCTCTGAAAACTCAAGTCTCTACCAGATCGTGTATTTTTATAAACTGTCATAGCTTCTACTAACTCTTCCTCTCCCTATAAAGTCTCAGTGTCTACCAACTATTCCTTCCCTCAGGATCTCCACTTTACACACTGCAATTTTTAACTTCTATTGTATTGTGGTATCTATTATTCTGTCTCTTTTGTCCTTATGGCTTTGGCCCTTTTAAAAATTCTTTTATAAACATTTTTTTACCATTTGTGTGGGGTTTAGAAAGTAGCCATAATGGGAGTATGTATTCAATCTGCAGTGGTTACTCAACATTCCAAGTTTTTGTAATAAAAATAACTGTCATAACTTCCTCCTGTATATAATAGGTTCTTTGCTTCTATGTTTTTATTATGATTATGCAAAATATGTTTGAGCTTGATAATTTTCATTTTTCATCATTTATTCTATTTATTGTCATTGCAAGAGAGATCTAAGTTCTCAATATTTTTAAAATAATTCAATCTTAAACATAGGTACAATTTATTTTGGATTACCATATAAACTGAAGGTCTAATTTGAGTTTTTTTTTTCAAGTTGCTTCATCTGAAATTGTCTTCCCATACTCCAGTTCCCATTTTCAGTGGTGCTTCTAGCGTTCCTGTTACTTGGAACACACAACCTTGCGTGTCCCTTCTTCTGTTCTGATGACCTGACTGTTCAGGAGAGTAGTCTGTTCTAGGAGGTTTATCTTCTTTCTTTATGATTTACTTTAAAATTTCCATTGATCCCATTGTTTCTTGGGAAATCTATATACTTCTTTTATCAATTTTGCATTAAAGCTTAATTTTTTAAAAGATTTATTTATTTATTTGAAAGTCAGAGTTACACAGAAAGAGGAGAGGCAGAGAGAGAGAGAGGGAGAGAGAGAGAGAGAGAGAGAGAGAGAGAGGTCTTCCATCTGCTGGTTCACTCCCCAAATGGCTGCAATGGCTGGAGCTGCGCTGATCTGAAGCCAGGAGCCAGGAGCTTCTTCCAGTCTCCCACATGGGTGCAGGGGCCCAAGGACTTGGGCCATCTTTTACTGCTTTCCCAGGCCATAGTGGAGAGCTGGATAGGAAGTGAAGCAGCCGGGGCTCGAACTGGAGTCCATATAGGATGCTGGTGCTTTCAGGCAAGGGTGTTAACCGCTGTGCCACAGCATCGGCCCCTAAAACTTTACTTAACTCTTTCAGTTAAAATTAAAAGGCTAATTGAGTGAAAACAACATTTGAACTGAATTTAATTTACATTAAATCTATAAAAACATGTTACAAATAGTTGGCATATCAAGAGGCAATCAAAGAATAGGCAAAAAATACTAAAACAAGGTCCTTCAGGAATGCATCGCATAGCAAATTATTAAATGCTCTGTGATAACATTGCCTTACTTCTGTGCACATTTTAGTTTTTGCATCTGGGAACTATAAATAATTTTCTTTTCTATTTATTATTTGTTCTTTAAGCCTCTCTTTGTTATGAAGTTCTGGTGAAGTACCTAAGTTATTTTCCTTGTAGATGCCCTAACTCATATGTACAATAATTATGGTAGTGCCTTTCAGGATTGAGCAAAAAGAGATTTGCCACAAAATTAACGAAACTCAAACTTCAACCTTCTTTCATGTTCCAAAGTTCTGGCAGGAGCTCTAAGAAGTTCTTAGTGCTTATGTATATTTACAAAGTTCATGATAACATAGTATTTTAATTTTATTATTCTGTTCATAACAAATTCCCCTCACCTGGACACTTTGTCTTGGACACTTAAACTTTCTGGATTTAAGATCGAGATCTTTCTTTACAACTGTAGTTGGTTTCGTTATATTACTTCTCTAATCATGAGCTCATCTCACAGTGGGAATCAAAGGAGAAAAATTATGTGTAAAGTAGGCCAGATAATGTAACATACTATGAAAATATTACAGATTATTTTAGACTAATAATAATATAGTTGCTTAAACAAGAAACAAAGAACTTTTTTTAAAAAAAATTTATATGAAAGTCAGAGTTTCAGAAAGAGGGAGGGAGAGAGAGAGAGAGAACTTTTAGCAATTGTTTCACCAGCAGGGCTAAGCCAGGCTGAAGCCAGGAGCTTCACCTGAGTGTCCCACATGACTGGCTGGGTCCCAAACTCTTGTGTCATCTTCCACTGCTTTTCCCAAGCTATTAGCAGGTAGCTGGAAAGGAAATGGAGCAGCTGGGACAGGAACAAGTGCCTCTATTGGATTATGGAATCATTAGCAGCAGTTTTATTCATTATCCCACAATACAAGCTCAAGAACATAATATTTTGATATGTTGAAGAAAGGGCAGATTTATAAATGTGTTTGGAAATCAGTGGAAGGAAGTTGATGAAGTTGGGGAGGAAATAGGGTGGTGCTTTTTTGTTTATTTTTCCAGAGTCACCCAAATACTCTATCATTTCTGCAGCACAACATGCATTATCCTTCCCTCTATGCATACTACAGTGATGAGCTCTCAAGCAAACCTGTGAAGTATTATCATCATTTCTTCTAGCTAAAGAAACTGAAGTGTTGAACTTATTGCTAAATCACTCATATTTCCCTAGGTTTTCAGAAGTTAATTTGTGTGGAAATCCCTATAGTACTCCTTAGAGTCCATAGTCCGAAACACTATAACATCTTGCTTTCTCTTTGTCAATAAATAAAAATAAGACTACCAGAACCAGGGAGAGCATGTAGCAATATATTGCACTCAATCTTGCATGTTTGCATGTTGACTGGAATAAAGGATGCGAGGTATGTAAGAACCATTTCTGGGTTGACAGGGTTTTTTTTTTTTTTTTTTTTTTTTGACAGGCAGAGTGGACAATGAGAGAGAGAGACAGAAAGGTCTTCCTTTGCCATTGGTTCACCCTCCAATGGCCGTGGCACTACACTGATCCAATGGCAGGAGCCAGGTGCTTCTCCTGGTCTCCCATGGGGTGCAGGACCCAAGTATTTGGGCCATCCTCCACTGCACTCCCGGGCCACAGCAGAGAGCTGGCCTGGAAGAGGGGAAACCGGGACAGAATCCGGCGCCCTGACCGGGACTAGAACCCGGTGTGCTGGCACCACAAGGTAGAGGATTAGCCTATTGAGCCGTGGCGCCGGCTGGTTGACAGGTATTAATGATACTGATACCAATTTTTTAGACTTAAGAAGCAAAAAGATAAAAATAAATCCAAATGTTTTAATTTTGTAACTATAAAGATAATGCAGTTATTGTTCAGGATAAGAGAGTTGGATGGTAAGTTCCTTAATTTGACTTGTTTATGATCTCTTTTGTGCTCTCGGTGGGACTTTTAAGTCAGAGATCAAGTTGGGTAAGAATGAGAGAGACAAGAATCTCAGAAAAGTCTTAGATCCATTAGTCCAAAGGTGAATGATAAAAACACCAAGCACAAGTTGTCTAAGCAGAGATAGGGGAGAAAAAATATGGGAGGGCCAAAAAGTATATCCAGTTGAACCTCAGTATCTGCAGAGTACTGGGCCCAGGATCCCAGTAGATACCCAGGTCTAAGAATGCTCTAGTCCTTTATATAAAATGACTGGGTATTTGCATAGAACATGTAGATATCTTCCCTTAAGCTTTCAATAATCTTTAATGTAAATACCATGTAAAAAACTCGTTATAAGATAATTATATTGTTTAAGAAGAAAGTCTGTACATGCTCAGTAGACACATTTTTCTTAGAATATTTTCTATCAGTAGTTGGTTGAAACCATGGTTGTATAACCCACAAACAAAATGGTCCAAATTCTATGTTAAATATATGTTACGGTAGTATAGGTGAACGGTCAGATATGGCAGATCAGAATACTTATCCCCATATCAGGCTGGGGTTGTGATAAAGAGCTTCCCCAATCTCTCACACTGCCAGCACTGTGCCTACAAGCTCTTTTAGTAGCACTGGATGACAGAATCAATTTCTTATTTCTAGGTGGAAGAATGTTCATTCATTGTTTACTAGTGAAGGCAATAACACTTGCATCCATAGACCTGGGATTAACAAATGCTAAAAAGTCACTGCAATGCTCACCTCACCCTTGAAATCTTTTAAATCAACGAGCAAGTCCTTTATTGAGTACGTAACTGTGCACCTATCTATTTAAAGAAGGAACATCCTCAGGATTTAGTATCTTGGAACATCCAAAGCAAGTTATTTATGCGTTCATAATATCCTTGTCAACACATTAGTATTTTTGGTACTCTGATTTTTTTTTAAATTAGCTGCCAGATATTTCGAGTTCTCCATTTTCTGGGAAATAAATTTACAAACATAGCACATTTGAAGGGAGTATATAGAAACAGTGAGGTTATCATAGAAGTTTCTGATAACTCTGATGCTTTCAAGTAAGCTACATTTCCCCTATGTAAGGCAGTGTGTGTGCACAGATTACAGAGTCCCATTCCCTAATAAATGCTGGGGGTGCTGGGAGAGGGGTGGAGAGTGACAGATCTCATTTATCTACATAGCCACTAAACCCCAGAATCAGCATACTTAAACAGAGAAAAACAAAGCTTGAAAATAGAGATATTAAAACATAACTTTGGGGTGGGCAATTGGCCCACAGTTAAAAGCCATGGGCTGGCCGGTGCCGCGGCTCACTAGGCTAATCCTCTGCCTTGCGGCGCCAGCACACAGGGTTCTAGTCCCGGTCGGGGAGCCGGATTCTGTCCCGGTTGCCCCTCTTCCAGGCCAGCTCTCTGCTGTGGCCTGGGAGTGCAGTGGAGGGTGGCCCAAGTCCTTGGGCCCTGCACCCCATGGGAGACCAGGAGAAGCATCTGCCTCCTGCCATCGGATCAGTGCGGTGCGCCAGCCGCAGCTTGCTGGCCGTGGCGGCCATTGGAGAGTGAACCAACAGCAAAGGAAGACCTTTCTCTCTGTCTCTCTCTCTCACTGTCCACTCTGCCTGTCAAAAAAAAAAAAAAAAAAAAAAAGCTATGGGCTGGGATGTCAACATTCTACATCTAAGTTCCTGGGTTTGGGCCCCAATTTCACTCCCTATTTTAGCTTGCTGCTGATGCTTATTCTGGGAGGCAACAGGTAATGTCCCAAGTACTTGTGTCCTTGCCACCCACGAGAAAGACCAGGATTGAGTTCTTGGCCCTAGGATCATATTTTTACCTGACTTAGCCCTGACTGTGTTAGGGAGTTGAGGAGTGAACCAGCAGAGAAAGGCTCCTCTCTATTGCTCTGTTTCTCCTTTCCTGCATCTTTCAAATTAAAAAAAAAAAAAATATATATATATATAGCTTTATATCTATCATATTAAAATATATATGGAAATAAAAGAATAATATGCAAAATGAAACATATTCCTATAAAGGAGTCATCTACACAGCAGTTAGTGGCCAGCTGGGCCAACAGAAGCCAGATCTAGGATCCAGGAGCTTCTTCGTGGTCTCCCACATGGGTGCAGGGACCCAGTGACTTGGGTCATCTTCCACTGATTTCCCAGACACATTAGCAGGGAGCTGGATCAGAAGGGGAGCAGCCAGGACTTGAACCAGCACCCATATGGGATGCTGGCACTGCAGGCTGGGGCTTTAACCTGCTGCACCACAGCACTGACCCCATTTCTTGTAAAGGAGTAAGGACTTTATTCTCAAGGTTTCTCAGAGTGTGTTGCTCTGATGTCCTTTCCTGCTCCTATTCTAGCTTCTCTTTCCTCCTTTCTTGTCCTTGTGGCCTCCACTGTCTTCATTGTCTTGAAAGGACCACTTTTCCAAAGGAAGGGCCTTCAGAGCCACTTCCAGAATCCTTACATTGCACAGCTTCTGTGGTATCCAGGAGAGAAGTCCAAATGCACCAGGCACTGCTGTAACTACTTTCCTACTTTATCCCTCTGTTGCATTGGCCTAAGGGGTTTACATCACTCGTACTCACCTCAAGCTTGATTCTCTTGAGCGTGCTGTGTCAACCTCACAACACTGAGAGGATGTGGCTTCTCCATAGGTGCATTCTGAAGCTTTCTTGTGCTGGCTGATGATAAAAGACACCAAAGCCCAAATCTCTTTTCTCTAATATTCTAGTTTCTTTCCTGGTCTTTGTAGAAATTGTGTAATTCCATCTCATACTGGCTGTTTTTTTTCTGTACCTCTGGAGTTGCTGAGACATCCGTTATTACTTTTTTCCGCATGGGCTAAAAGGACTTACCAAGTTATTTACATACTACAGATACTCCTTTATGCATTACTTTGAATTTGGGACATCGGACAACTAATAATGGAATCCAAGTATTCAGTGTGCCCCTTGTCTCTGCTATTCCATGTTTCATTTATGCTTAAATTATGTATTTTAATTAAGCAAGCCTTATTTTACACATGTTAATAGTGAATAATTCATCATAATTTTCCACCTGTGAAAATTCTAGTAATAATAATTTTTACAATATGTATTAATTTATTTGAGATGCAGAGAGAATGTCTGGAAAAGCTCCCATCCACTGGTTCACTACTTAAATGCCCTCAATGGCTAGCAGTGTCTGAAGCTGGGATCCAGGAACCCAATCTAGGTCCCCTAACATGGGTGGCAGGTACCAAGTAGATGAGTCATCACTTGTTATACCCATCCTGTTAATGCACATTAACAGAAACTAGAATTGACAGTGGAGAGAGAATTCTAACCTAGGACTTGGGTATGGGATTCAGGCATCCCGTTCTGCATTTTAGACACTAGACTGACTGCCCACCTCCTAAGCATCACAATTTTGAAGACAAAATCAACGTATGAACAAACTCCCTCAAATACATTTCCCATATGACAATTGCATGTATCTAACTGTCTTTAGGGCAACTGAAGAGGGAAGCCAGAAGTATCAGGAAAGGTGGATCAAGAGTTGGTATCGGGGCTGGTGCTGTGGTGTAGTGAGTAAAACCGACACCTGCAGTGCCGGTATCTCATATGGGTGCCAGTTCGAGTCCCAGCCGCTCCACTTCTGATCCAGCTCCCTGCTACGGCCTGGGAAAGCACTAGGAGATGGCCCAAGTGTTTGGGCCCTTGTACCCATGTGGGAGACCCAGAAGAAACTCCTGGCTCCTGGATTCGGCAGCTGTTCTGGTCTTTTTGGAAGTAAACCAGCAGATGGAAGATCTCTCTCTCTCTCTCTCTCTCTCTCTCTCTGCCTCTGACTCTCTGTAATTCTTTCAAATAAATAAAGATCTTAAAACATAAAGAGTTGGTATCAGCGTCTCCTCCTTTGCCTTTTGGCTTCTCTACATGAACTGAAGTTGCCAGATTGCCAACTCCAAGTGTAAATTAATTTGGATTACAATTGACATTTAAGTTTGGAGACAGAGAAAAAAATCAATGGTATGTGAATGCTGAAATGGTAAATACTAACAATTGGAAATCCCAAACCTCCAATGCTTTTGAAACATGTTGTAAAATCTTGCAAGAACACATGCAAGAGTGTAACAGACAAAATAATCATGGAGGTTTGGTATGTGCCTTAAGCCACAGGGACCCCATTCGATTTTTGTTATTGTTATTCTAATGTTTCAGAGTAATTTCTGCCATGGAAAATATGCATGTGTTAAAGAGGAGAAAAATGTGCTTATTTTATTAGACTTAATTATAGCAATGAAAGAAAAAGCACTTGAAACTTTTTTTTAATGAATTCATCTCATTCGCCAAAATCAAGAGCCTAGAAATCAAGTCTAGCTTCAAAAATGCATTTTTCCCCTAAGATCAGAGCATCGAATTGATACATGTTCTCAAGTTAATCACCCATTTAGGACTTATTCAACATTACTGTGACATTGAGTGCTGTCTCTGTAACTTAACGTTATAAAACCTGGAAGGCATATTTATAGCCCCATCCAGATGGACCAAAACAAAGTACAATTATTCCTTCAAAAGTCGATCGTAGCATACAGATTAAAATGGATTGCTTCCAAGATTCAAATGGAGAAATGAACTCAGTTCTCCAGTTGTTGTGCATTCATTATGGCCCTATTGGACTTGGTTTTGGACAGTGCTAATTAGTGGCATGCCTGTGTTAAAAGTTGGACTAGCAGCCTGATTTGCAAAGTGGCAGCAGGACGAGTTGTTATGAAACTAATTACAGCTATCAGAGATGGTGCTATTTTAAACAGACTGAATTAAGTGTCTACACAGAAGTGAATATTTTAGTGTTGACAGTGAAAATCCATTCCCATGCAAATATGTGTGTTTGGCCATTTTTTGATAAAAGATACAGTATTCTATTCCTCTTAAAACAATAACAAGAATCTTTCTAATTTTGAACCCCATTGGGAATTAGGAGGGTAAGAAAATTTGTAATCTTTCCCTCTTTTCATAATTTTAAAATGAACAAAAAGAAGCATTAAAACTCTTAATCTGTCTATTGCTCCTGTTTTGGGTGTTCAGAATTATATTTTGCTTACTTTCCACACATTATTATGTACCATGAATTCTTGATAAGTGTTAAAGATACACCTCTTAGCATCCTTATGAGGAAGATAGTATGTTTGCAAAGGAGGAACTGGGGCTCAGATTACAAATTGTATCCATTTCCTAGTCCATTTGTAGAGAGCTAGAGATGAAAAAATCATATGTTTCTGGCCATAGAATCTTTTTGTTAAAAGGAAAATATTTTTCTGATGAAGAAACTGACTATGTAGTTCCAAAAGAGAAGATAGTGTATTTACTATGGGAGTACAGAAATTGGGATACTAAACATTGATGAGGAGGATCAGGTTAGGGAGTAAGCATACTTTTTGGAAGGATTTCAATTTGTAGTGGATATATGAAAGAGTTTTACTTCTCGATGACACTTCCACTACTGTCCTTTTCAAGTCATCTTTCATGCTTCACATCAGCTACTTTATCACCATAGTAACCTAATTCTTGAACTTTCTAGTCACTTCAATCTATCAGAATAAGATCATTTTGATGTTAGGACTTTCATGGTTCAATTTAGAGGTTTCTTCATTCTCCACTCCAAACCATTCTCTTTTCCTTTGCATAGACCACTATTGTGGTTACAGCAATTAATGATGGAGACCAGGCAGACACAAGTTCTAAGACACCACCTTTTACCCTTTTCTGAAGGATGAGTTCCACATGGCAAAGGCTTCTAGGGAGTGCACCAAAAGGCAGCAGATAATGGCCCAAGTACTTGGGCCCTTCTTCCTCTCTCTCTCTCTCTCCCTCGCTCTCTCTCTTTTCCCCCATTCCTCTTCTCTCCATCTCTCCTCTCTGTCATTTGGTCTTTCAAATAAACACATAAGTTTGTGAGAAAAAAAAAAGCTGTGTAAGGAAATAAAAGGACAAAATTTAGGTGGAGCTGGAGTGACTTCCTTTGTTAGCCTTTCCCACTCTTCAGTAGTGTGTCCTATGGTCTTGTTTAGCCCAAGGGACGATTCTCATGCCTACTCATAACCTAATCAATCGCATGAATATTTCTTGAGTTTCTACCATGTAACAGCTTCCCCAAATATATGAAGATATGTGGCGATAACAACACATCTAAACATGCTTTCACAGGGTTAAAAAGCATAAGATGAAAATATTTCATTCTTTGGAGAAAATCTGGTAAGTTTTAATGATGAAGAGTGAAGCACTTTAAACATGGCTCTTACTACTATAACAGTGCTTCTCAACTTTATGCATTTAAATTATCTAGTTTTATGCTAAAATACAGATTCTAAGTCAGTACATCTAGGACAGGGCCTGAAATTCTGTATTTCCAAAGGTTTTTGTTCCATGAAAGGTACTTTGAGAAAATCTCATGAATTACGTTTCTGAGACACATTGAAAAGTACCTGGGAGTTTCCCATGCAAGGTAAATGCTATTTTCCTGACATCTGTCACCTACTGTAAAGCGAAAAGGTTTGGACAGTGTGTTATTTTAAGATTTCTCATTGCTTATTAAAAAATGAAATACAGTAAACGTAAGCGCACAGAGAAGTTAAGTGGCATGCATATTGTCAGTGAGTAAGCAGGCCAAGAATTCAGGATTGGATCTGACAACTGCGTTGACCTTGCTATTCTGTCTTGAGTCTTGACTTTCACTTTTTTAGGGGCTGTTAGCTGAAGTGTGGAGAAGTGAACTAACTTCTCCATTTCAATGATGAACGGCTTGCGAGGTCAGCTGACCATCCAGCTGCTGAGGCAACTGTCAGATGCACTTCCTTGTCTAATGTAACTTGAAGCCGATGTTTGCAAATCATAGTATTGGCATTTGGCCTCATTTGATACAAGAGAAACATAGAGGACTGCCTGATTCCCTTTTATTTTAGCTTTCAATTTTCTTAATCCTGCCCTCAGCTCTTCTTTTGGAGAGCTAAAAGAGTTTGGCTTCCCTGAGTGAGCCATTCTGATTAATTCACACTCACCCTTTTAGCATATGCATGAATCCCAGAATGATTCTGCCCACATGGCCATGAACATTACATCAGTTGCAGATCTCTCCCCTGCTGTTCACAGGGTCTGAAGTCCAAGTTCGTGGGTGTGTTTAGCCATTAAGGGATTTTACAATATGGAACAAAAAGAATGAAAACTCAATTGCCAGAATAATTTAAGAGCTCTTCACAGCACTTGAACTAAATACTGCCATCTTGCAATGACGAACTCTAAGGCAGTTAATTAAAACCTTCACCTTTTCAATCTTAGATGGCATCAAATCCCAGGATATTTTTTCCCAAAGGAGTTATTTTTAATGGTGAGCAGTTAAAAAAAAAAAAAAAAAAAAAAAAAAAAAAAAAAAAAAAACAAAACAAAACAAAAAAAAACCACAGAAATCTTATTATTGCTCAGCTTAAAAAATTACATATGACTTTTTATGGCAAAAATAAAATTTCAAAATAAATTAGTGACGGTAAAGAAGTTTATAGTTTACTCATTAAATTAGGAAGAGAAAAAGGTTGATGTTAGTAGTGAGTTTTGAATACTTCATCTCAAACCACTTCTCAAGCATATTGCCGGCAACAAACTTTTATCCAGTTATGCCTTTTTTATTGTTAGAACTTTTTTTATGGGTTTGCAATGTATTCTAAATGCTTAGTGTTCTTAAGTCAAACTTCCCTGATTGCCACTTTATGTAAACCATGTGAAGTTTGAACCTCCAATAAATCAAAATCCAATCCCTTTTTATAAGTGTCTGGACACTTCCATATTTCAACTTAGTTCAAATCAATCTCCTTTCTCTGCATTTCGCCTCCATAATTTCTATTACACTTAGCCTTCAACCATGTCTTGGCTCTCACTTCTGGAAATGACCCTCCCCCTCAGATCTTGTCTATATTTTTCACTTTTAAGACTATTTCACAGAGTGCATAGTTTGCAAAATTTTATTTATAAAGGGTAAAAACTTTTTGGTTTTAGAACAAGGAATATTTTCAAACAATTGTATAAATTGTTTAATTTTATAGCAATTCTATAGCCAACTTAATATAATAATATGCAATTTACATTAAACCTTTTCACACACAGATGTCAGAAATATGCAGAAATTGCATATTCATTAATGCAAATTGTGAAATATGCTGACAGTTCCTAAATTTTCAATCTGTCACACAGAATATTAAGATCCCCAAAATAAGACACATGTTGATTCCTAAGATCCATCAACACAATCTTTTGTGGATAGTTGTTGGCTAATGAAAAGGAACAAATGGTATATTGTTTATATCTTGTCATTAAGAACTTGAGCGTGTACCAGCAAGTTAAGAAAGTAGCTTGAAAGTTTTGGATAAACACTTGATTATTTGGAAATTAACTTATCTGTACTTTCAGTGTGTGGAGCCTCATTTCAAAAAATAGATTAAAGGTACCTGCTCACACAGTTCCTGTTGTCCTCCCTCCTCCCCAAGCAAATGCCACATGTTCACTTGATCAATTCAATACACATTGGTGGAGTTGGTTGGCTTTGAGCTTACCTTATGAAAACAGAACTGTTCATTCTTTATTGCTAGAATTAATCTGTATTTCAAAACTGTAGCACAAAATCTCCACCCATCCTGACATACAAATAAAAAACTCATTATTTGGCCAAACACTGATCAGAATTTACTTTGACAATAAAGTGACACAATAACCAAGAATATTTTGTGTTTCACCTCTTCTACTTAATGAAGTAAGACTACTTGTAGACACAGAGATATTTATCTTCTGGGCGACTGATTTTTTTGTTGTTTGTTTTCATTCCTTGGATGAACTGTTGAATATATAAAAGATTCTGATTTTTAATTTCCAATGATTGTGTTTTCATAGGCATTTATGCATGAAGCATTTCAAAAAGCTAAGTATATATCAGTTCATAAAGCAGCGATGCATTGGGGCTCAGTTTGGAGGAAGGGATGAATTAAATGCTTTTCTCATTTCAGTACTCTGAAGGTAGTCTACTGACAAACCTCAGCACTTGCATATCCAAGAAAGAAAAGGAATATTGCATGCATATTTTATTCATTCTATTCGTTTTTGATTCATTCTCATACCATTTATTCATACATTATTTTAGTCATTAATATACTGTGAATTATTTAAATATCCTTAACCATTAATGGTCTTCTGGGATCCATGTGCTTTGCTGGGTTCATGCAGAGTGAGGAAGTGAAATATTGAGTCACCCCTCAACGCATGGAATTTGTAATCATACAGTGGCAAGGAGACGTTTTGAGAGAGAGCAGAACATGGCATCACAGGGTACATGGCATTTAGTTCCCAGGAATGATGGACAAACAAAGGAAAGAAAATGTTCAAAAGAAATAGCATGATTGGAACTATGGATTAAAGCACAAGCTTCCTTTTGAGAGTAGAAGAGTGGATCAGTGTAGGACTGCAGGAATGCACTACAGAACAAGAGTCTTGCGAGATCCGCAAGCAGGGTAACTGTGGTCACTCCTGGAGTCTTCCCATCACTTTTTGTTCCCGTTCAAGAATTTTTCAGGGGTTTATTTATTTGAAAGGAGGAGTGACAGTGGGAGATACTAGAACTCTCATTCTTTGGTTCACTCACTGAATGATCACAATGGTTTTGGCTTGGCCAGACCAAGGCCAGGAGCCCAGAACTTCATCTGGGTTTCACACATGGGTGGCAGAAGCCCAAGCACCAGAAATTAACTTCCATTACCTTCCCAGGTGCATTAGTAAGGAGCTGAATCAGAAGTGAAGCATCTGAGACTCAAACCTGCACTTCATTGCAGGGAATGATTTAATATCCTGCATGCCAGCCTCTTCTCATTCACTCTCAACACATCATATCCCATCTCCCCCATTTCTAGGTAAATAGGCAATAGCTTTCAGAATAAGGGTGGACAACTGAGCCAGCACCACAAATACATCAGAAGATTTTGGAGCTGTACACTCCCTGTACTTCAATTGCTCCTTGAAGATAGTGCAGTGGAGCAATAACTACAAATTAGGCAGGCAATTCCGTCTGAATCAACGTTTCTCTGTAGCATTTCCTTTAATATTTGATCCATCAGTGAAAATCAACACTGGTGTCATATTCCCTGTCTGTGAGTAGTTTACTGTGCCTAGTGATTTCCTGGATTTGCTTTGGAGCTAAGTTTCATAATTCTACAACCACTTGCTCATAGTTATTTTATCTTGAGTAATACACAGGAATAGTATTTCTGAAAAGCTTGGGCTGACCTGTGTAAAATTATGTAATTTACAGCTGTAGCATACGGAAGATGTCAAGGGTGAGTGGGCAAAATAGATTACTGAGTTTCCTTTTCAGTATACCCTTCCCAGGTTAACTCCCTCTTTCACTGTCTTTGAGTTTCTTAAAACTCTGTAGTTAGAGAACACAGAAACAATCCAAACAATTGTTGCCCACAAAAATGCAAATTCTATCAGATATACATATAGTTGATATTCTCATTTGGATATTAATCCATTTGTAAATTTACTTCAATATTGTTAAAGGTCTTCATATCTGTGTTTTCCAAATTCTTCTTTGAACAATTTCATATAGTTTACTTATTTCCTATTGGTCAACTAGTTAGACATATCTTTGGTGTATCTTCACATTACATTTGTTTGAGTCATGATTTCACTCATAGATGTTCTTTATGAAGGAAAAGGGTACACTTCTGGTCATGTATTTGATGTCACAAACAACAAGGGTACAAACAATAATTTTCTTTATATTCCACTCCTCTCCAGCACTATTATGTAATAAAGATCATGGAAGTATTAATTAAGCTGAGTTAATACTGTGTCAGCAAATAAAACCAAATACACATAGACTGTCAATGCACAGAATAAGCACAGTGGCAAACATTACTTATAATACCATAAGACACATTAATATAAAAGTTCAATCCCTGTGGCCCATTCCAATCAAATAATGAGGGCATAGTTTGGGAATCAAATATTAGTGGTATTAATGGAACATGTATTTCATGCAAGGAAGAATTCAAAAGTGAGACAGAGAGGAGTAGTAAGCAATTTAGCAGATTTAGTGGGGGTAGGGCATCCATCAGAACAGATGGGCACCTCCTCCAGAGTCTGAGAGAGCTGGCCCAGTCATTCAGACTGGGGAAAGCAAGGTTACATGGTTTAATGGAGAGAATACACTTCACAAGCCAGGTGGATGTCTCAGTAAAGAGCTGAGAGCTGAGTGTGCAGTCTGTAAGCACACTGGGGCATATTAGGAAATGGGGTCCAGTTCTTCCTGCCAATTCTCTTCTTCCACCTCTCCCTCTTCTCCTGGACAGAGTGTTTGTTGAGTGAGAACTAGGTAAAATTCCTACCTAGCTTTAGTACTCAGTGGTATCAGACTAGGTGGCTCATCTGACTGTGAGTTCTCTGGGGTACCTTCCTTGGGAGAAGGCTGTGAAAGTTTACTGCTCAACGTTACCAGTGTAGGTAGCCTGTTTGGAGCTGAGCAGGGGATTCTCCTGGGGAGCTTTCACTGGGAATAAGGCTGGGACCATCTGTAAAGTTTTCTGGGTATTGGCAGGACGTTGTGTCAAATACTAGACTCTTCCAAGGTGTGAGTCTGAGGTTTTGCTTTCCCCAGAAGCTTTGCTCTTCCTGAGCTCCTCACACAGACACGGAGGCTAATTTCTAACTTCCTACCTCACAGAAGGAAACAGAACATGCCATCTGTCAACAGATGAAACTTTCAAGTCTCAAGGGCCGCTGTTCTGTGGAATAAGGTGTTTTGAGGTTACAGGGAAGGGGGTGCTGGTATGGCCAAATCACAAAAGAGCGCCAGGCCTCTGGTGACAGGTGTCATGGCTTGTTGCTATGACAAACATTCTTTCTATGTTTCTTCATGGCTTTCCTTGAGGTTCAATGGTGGTACGATTAGATCTAGCTTGATCAGGTTCCCGAGCTCTGGAAAAGAAGTTGAGATAAGGAACAAAGCAGTTTGTGCCTTAGGACATGCATATATGGGCAGCCAGCAGTCCAGCCCTGAAGCAACAGCTTCCTAGTTTTGCATTTATCTGGTAACAATTGTCAGCTTATATTATTTTATACCTGGTTTCAAGATGAATTCACCACTCATCCAGTCATAAAACCCATGTGTCTCAGGCTCAGTCTGTGAGTCATCGTTTCCCCTCTGGTTATTCTGTTTCTTGAGGACACCAATTTTCAGTAACATGCAATTAGATGTATGAAAGATGTTTATTCTGAGTATTTCAAAGTAAATAAATGTAATAACATTTGATAATTGTCCATGTATAAATAAAATAATAAACAAAATACAGAAAGGGGAGAGAGAAAAAGAGGAAGAAAGAGGGGGATAAGGGAAGAGTTAGGAAGGAAAGGATGGAAGGTTGTGAAATAAAAGGAAAAAAAAAAAAACTAGGTAATTACTATTCCATCACGCATTTAGTACTTAGCTTATCACATGTCATGTAGAGAAGAGAAGATGCAATTTTAGGACATACATTGAATCACATTTAAGAAAAGATTATTTTCTATCACTTCAGCCTTCACATGACTAGCTTCTGGGAAATTGCCACTTTTATCTTATTCACCAAAGAAAAACAGTCCTCATTGTCTCCTGCCTACAACACAGAAATTGGCTGGGCCACCCCACATCTCCACCTGAATCTTCTTTGTGACTAGATGTCAACCATTTTATTACTGAACTGTGGCCATCATTGGCTGTGTGCAGCATTGGCTTCTACTGCGGTATTTACTATCTTGATTAGACTTAGATTTCTAACTGCCCCACATTCTGTTTGAGAACTGTAAAATATTTTGACAATTCTAACCAAAGGGAGTTTTTGCAATCTAGTTTCCTAGAAAAACCATTCCTTTGACTTTATTTATTTAATGAGTCATCCTCACCCTTGTATCACCCAAAATATCTTCCATCCATTCCTGAGGGGTCATAATTGTACATGTAATTACATGATACATGTTCTTCTCTGTGAATACATTCCTTAAAAACATCACACAACTGTTATCTCCTAAGAGAAACAGTCATCTCACGTGTGATGACCCATATTGCGGAAACAAATACTAGGTCCACAATTCAGAACCACTGGCCTGATCACAGATGTGTGCATTCGTCAGACACCTGTGCACTCTTCACAGGTACGCAATACTCACAGATGTACATGCCTATGGTGTGCACTGGTCACAGGTGTGCACTGGTCACAAGTATGTGCTCATTCCAGGTGTGTGTACCCATCACAAATGTGTACTCATCAAATGTGTGCATTCATCAGAATGGTGCAATTAGAACATATTGAGAAAAATGAGTCCTTTTTTCATAGTGAATTTAAAGTTTGGAACAAGTAAAAATTCAAGTGCATATTATTTTTATATTATGAAAAATAAAGGTAAAATATTATTTTAGTGAAAACAGTCAAGTAGTTTTATGCTACTTATCATTAAAATTTTTATAAACTAAAGAAAATATAAAAAGACTGCACAAAAAGAATATAAATTTTCTCACTAAAAAAGTATAACAGTGAACTGCTTTAAAAAGGCTAGAATGGAGAAAAGTACCAAAAGAATATTAAAATCACCAGTAAACGCGAAACTTGGATATAATTACCACTCATTGTGACTCATATCCTAGAAAGATGTTTATATGCATACATAAATTTGTATTTGTTTAACTTGCTGTAGATGTTAATAATGTATGATGTGCATCTCTTCATAGAGAAAAGCATAGCTGTGCAACATCGTTTTTAATAGCTACATATATTGTCTATTTGGTAATTTCATAGATTGCTTACTTCGACTTCCTTACGTTAGAAAAATTACTTTGTTGAACATTCATATAATTATCTATCTACCTTTGAATGATTCTATGGATTTTGTCATGATTCAATTCTTTGAGCAAATTTTTTTCATGAGAAGTCTTTATTCCTTCATTTGAACGCCCATCTATTGGTTCATTCCCCAAATGCCCACAATAGCCAGAACTGGGCATAGCCCAACGGCAGAGGCTGGGCTTTCCACCCAGGTCTCCCACATGGATGGCCGGATCCAGTTATATGGTCCACCATAATTGGCTCTCTATTCTGCACTAGAAGGAAACTGAAGCCAGGACCTGGAGCCAGCTATCATACTCTGATAGGGGACATTAGTGTCTTCAGTGTGTCTTACCTGCCAGGCTAACTGCCCACCTAAGTTTCATAAGAAATTATAAATCTGTTCCATATTAGCAATTTTGGAAGATTAAGACAATTCTTAGGATTTATCTGTCAAAAGAATCTGAAATATCCTCTGCCTCAAAGGTCTACTTTAAAATCTTTAGGTCCATGCTGCCAAATTGATTAATGCCAGTTGATGTACTCTCAAGAGTAACTGAATGATGAACATATAAAAATAATTTCTCTTGGCTGACATAAATATTTCTTAAGCACCATATCAAAGAGAATAAGATAATTTAGGTGTATTTTATAAATTATTCTGAAAAATATTTTAATAAAATTATTTTTAACCACAAGTTGATTTTCACTATGAAGTAAAATTATTCATCATCAACTGAATAATGTCAAAGATAGTTTTAGAATTTTGTCTTTTAAAAATACTGAACTGAATTTTTTGGCTTAATTTAGACCACACTTCTATCTGAAGTTACATCTGCACTGGAAACTCCTAGCTATGCTAAAGAGAACAAGAAAAGGGAGGAAGAAGAGGATAGCAGTGATGTCCAGGAACAGGCAGAGTTGCACCAAAAACAATAACAAAGTTTTTTTAGTTTTCACTATTGAGAAATGAAGTCCTTCCACTGCAGTTTCATTTCCTCAACACCTCCAATGTTAGCCAAAGAAGGCATTCTCATATGGAACAGAAGATGTTTCCTGTTTCTTCCTTTAGGGAAAATTGTAATTCAATGTCTAGCAAATGAAGCAAATACAATTCAAGTTTAAAGACTACAAAGTGTCATGTCAGCAGATGAGTGCAATGTGATAACACTATCCAAGTGGGACTGCTCTGCCCACAGGCACGGTGAATCCACACAGACATGGAGGGACAGATTGCTGTTTGGAGTGATTCCAAACGTCCTTGAAGCTTCCACACACTCGGAGCTGGAGTTTTCACTCAAATGCTTCTGATTTGCATATTCCTATTCCAAATTTCAAGAGACGTGTCATTTCCCCAGTGTGTGTGTTGGGGGGGGGGGGGGAGGGAAGAGCTCATGAGATGTTGTAGGGTGTAAGAAAGCCATGTGTAATGTACATAAACCCTTTAGATTCTGAGAATTTTTGTCAAATTTTTTTGAGTTATTTCCACCCAGTGAAGTCTGATTATCACCTTTTCACTATAAGCTGCTCAATTTGCAGGAGTTTGTGCCTGAATAATTGCTAAGGATGTTTTACGTTACGGAACATACAGTTCAGGTGGATGCTATTGACTGTATTTCCATTGGTGTTTGGCAAACACCTAATTATTAAAGCAGACAGCAGTCATGGATGAGCAGATACACACAGAAGAGCAACTCTTCCCATGGTCTGCACAATGTTGTCGACTGACATTCATGTGACTATTTCTGCTAATGTCCTATTTCTGTTAATGACCTATTTTTAATTAATGTCTCCTACACTGAGACATTCTAACCACCTGCAGTTTACTTGACTTATGAGCCATTCTTGCCTGAGACATAGGATTATTTCTTTTTTAGATTCCAGATATGGCTAACTCTAAAAGATAATGGAGACTAACAATGCACAGAAAGAATTAAAATAGACGACAACAGCCGTACATGAATTTGGAAGAAAATGTCAAATCTCAGGGCCAAGACACAACTTGACTTCATCAAAAAAGTTTCTCTGAAATTCACAGATTTTAGATCTTAAAGAAGATAAATAATGAGTGAAGGCATCAGGTTTTCAATATTCTCAGTAGGGCTCTGGGGTTCTATTTGCATTTCAGTATACACAAAAGCAAGAGAATCTATGCTAAGGGTTTATTGAATTTTCAGTTAAGGTGCTACAGAAATAATCAGTATCTGCATAGCCTGCCTTCTGTGGCAACAATTGTTAACCAAATGCATTTTCTTTAAGAATCCAATAGTGGATCCAAACAGCGCTAAATGAAACAAAAAGAGCAAGGTAATTTATTTCAACATTTTTTCTATGGCTATGTTTAGAATCACTTCAATGCACATCCAAGATTTTCATGGAAGGAACAAGAAACACCCTGGGTGCCCAGAGTTTTCAATATTGCTGTCCCAAAATACCAAAATTGTAATGATAAAGTGCAAACTAAATGCAATAGATACAGTGAAAAATGACTGAGAACCAAATCTCAGGTAATAATTCAGTCAAGGGGACCTGCTGATGTCATAAACTGGGAAAGTATACTTGAGTTATTTATATTTAGGAGAATTTAAGAGTCAACTATCACAATTTATCCAACTTGCGGGTATCAATTTTCTTTCCTCTGCCTATCCATCTTGAAAATTGGTAACCAAAGGGGGAAAGATTGCCAGTAAACAGATAAAACAAATACAAAATAACACAAAAATAGATTATTCTTTAAACATTCTTATCCTCTATGAGTGATAAGCAAGCACTGTTGTATTATAAGCCGAAATCAAAGCTCCATAAATACATTTTTAAAGAATCAAAGGAAAGTAGCTAACACAAGAAAAACGGGTGCTGCTTTCTATAATCAATTCTCATACTTTGTACTTTTCTTTTATCAAACTTCTTGACATGAGAAGTTCTGGCTATTTTTCATTATCATTTTTCTAGCAGAGGAAACTGCTATAAACTAATCTAGTTTTCATTTTCCAGGCACATAGGTAAGGAAATTACAACATAGCGTACCGTGAGTTCATTGATCCTCATGTTTTAGATAGGAGCGTAGAGTCCTGGCAGGCAGAGTTCTGGAGGGAGAGCCACATCTCTGCCTCTCAACCTAGTCTCCTCCCCAGCCACTACCCACTGATTCCTGAAATCATTCTGACCCCACAACTTGCTCACTTGCTCACATGTTACTTTATTCACAGCTACTACTTTTTCCACCTTATCTGCTTTCTGTGTTTGGATTTGGATTTGAACGAGTTGATATTGTACCCTCGTCCCCATCTTCCATCTCCCCACAAATGGTGTTGATTCTTGCAATCTAAGTTTGATAGCAGTCTATCTTACTCTTACTGGCATTCTAAGGAGACAGCAAAATAACTCCTGCCACACACAGAAAGCCTAACTCACCGCTGCTATCTTGTTAACTATTTCATGTCATGAGATGCTTTTTCTTTATTGCTACAAAATAAATGTAGATCTCTCTCTCTCTCTCTCTCTCTCTCTCTCTCTCCCTTTGTTTTTCTCTCTCTCAGAAGGGTAGCTTCAGAGCAAATATGCTTTACCCATTGCCTGTTTCTTTATTTGTTGTTTAAGTGTCGTTCGTACATTCTGTAAAGAATTTGTTTTTCTTATAAGGAGCTGATCCTTAGCATTAGAGCATCTTTGGGTTCTTAATAGAATTTGTTTTTCTACACACACACTAGATACTTAACCAGGATGGCTCATGAAAAGATCTTATAAGAAATATGTTTTTTTTTTTTAAAGACATTTATTTATTTGGAAGGCAGAGTTAGAGAAAGGCAGAGTCAGTGACAGAGAGAGGTCTTCATCTGCTGGTTCACACCCCAAATGACTGCAACAGCTGAAGCTGCACCGTTCCAAAGCCAGGAGTCGGGAGCATCTTTCAGGTCTGCCTTGCGGGTGCAGGGGCCCAAGGACCTTGGACATCTTTTACTGTTTCACAGGTCATAGCGGATGGGCAATTAGATCACAGGTGGAGCAGCCAGGACTTAAACCGGTGCCCATATGGGATGCCAGCACTGCAGGCAGCGGCAGCTTTACTCGCTACACCACAATGCTGGCCTCAGAAGAAGCAACTTAGTAACTGCTTAAAGATGAGCCTTTTGAATGACATATTTGAGGACTGTGTTTCTATTTTGATTTTTTTTTCAGTCATCTTGATTCTTCAGTGTACTACTCAGTCATAAAAAAAGAAATTCTGTCTTTTGCAGCAAAATAGATGCAACTGGAAACCATTATTATTAATAAAATAAGCCAGTCCCAAAATAACAAATATCGTGTGTTCCCTTATTTGAGGTAACTAATGTACAGCATTACAAAAATGCTATACATATGAGTGAAATTCACATTTTGAGACTTGATTGTTGTTTATAGCCCTTGTCTATACTCTTGAGGAACAGTGCTTTTTGTACTATTTGTTAAATTCTTTGTTTAATGGAGGGTTAAACTCATCATTATAGGGAAAATGGAAATTATGTCATTGTAGAAATAAAGAAATATAAGAAAAACAATGAAGAAAAAATACAAATAAGAAAAGAAGGGGGTGGGAGTGAGGGAGGCAGTGAGGATAAGGTAGGTGGTATCAACAGATTTTTAAAACTGTGTATATGAAATACATGAGTTTATTTCCTTTCAATAAATAAAAAGGAAAGGCAAAAACCTCCAAGACTATGAAAAAATTTTCTTAAGATTTTTATTGGCATGCAGTGTATGTGCTTTTGAATGCAGGGTATAATCCATGACAGTGTTAGATGATCTGAGTTGCAGTGCAGATAAATCACCTGTCACAATAATCATATGAGAAACTGACATTTCCCCACCCTTACATGTCACTCTCCAGATGTCCTAGGATATCTTACTATCTCAAGTAGGAAGGTGATACAATATCCTACTAAATAGTAAATATAGTGTTTATTTAATCAAGAATAAGTATAATACAAGTAGAAGAAAACTACTCTATTGTTAACTAGATAATTAAAACAGTAATAAACCAAGCATTTAACAGTTGCATTATTTGGGAGCAAGTTGTGGCATAGCAGGTTAAGCTGCCATCTGCAAAGCCAACATCAGATAAGTATGCTGGTTTGTGTACCAACTATTCCATTTCCAATCCAGCTCCCTGCTAATGTTTCTGGGAAAGCAGCAGAAGATGGCCCAAGTAGGTGGACCCCTGCCACTCACATGAGAGACCGAGATGAAGCTCCTGGCTTTTGGCTTTGACCTGGCCCAGCCCTGGCCATTGCAGCCATTTTGGGAGTGAAGCAGTGGTTGGAAGAGCACTCTCTCTCTCTCTCTCTCTTTCTCTGTGTATGTGTGTGAGTGTGTGTGTGTCTCAACTCTAACTGCCTTTAACTCTAGCTTTCAAAATAAATAAATAAATTTTAAAAAGATTCCATGTTTTGTGAATTTATAAAATAAATATATAATTGGAAAGCAACATAATTGTTGCCTATTAATTAGAGTCCTGTATTAAGGCAATCTTTAAAATACGATGTTATTTGTAACTTAAGTCAGTTTTCTCTTCCAATTAAGAAATAACTAAATAAATTAAAGGTACACGTATTTTACTCAAAAGTTAAAAGTCACTGTGCATTTTAACATTATTTATTTATTAATTTGAAAGATAGGATACAAAAACAGACAAAAAGATATCTTCCTTCTGCTGGTTCATTTGTCAGATGCCTTTAACAGCTGGGCTGGGCCAAATCAAAGTCAGGAGCCAGGAAACTGGTCTGTTTGTTTCACATGGGTGATAGGGACCCAAGCTCTTGTGGGATCCTCTGCTGCCTCCTAGAGCAAGCATGAACAGGCCACTGAAATCAGAAGTGGAGCCAGCACTTGGACCCTGGCATCCATCTGATATGGTCTATGGGAAACCCAAGCCATATCTTAATTTTTTCACCAAATTCTTACCCTCATTGTGCAGTTTTTAATGTTAGAAAATTTTCCTAAATTTGTGGCATAGCAAGTGAAGCTGCCGCCTTCAGCCTCGGCATACCATATTGGTGCTGGTTCAAGTCCACGTTTCTCCACTTCTGTCTAGCTCCCTGCTAATGCACCAGAGAAAGCAGCTGAGAATGGCCCAAGTGCTTGGGCCCCTACACCCATGTGAGAGACCTGGAAGAAGTTCCTGGCTCCTAGCTTTAGCCTGGCCCCACCCCAACCTTTGCAGCCATTTGGGGTGTGAACTACGGGGTGGAAGATCCCTTCCTTTCTCTCTCTCTCTCTAACTCCTTTTTTACAAATAAAGCAAATTTTATAAAACATCCCCTATTTATTAGAAAAGTTAACAGTTTCAATTGCTGTAAAATTATATTATTAATATTACATCAGGATATGATAAACTATAGGCCTGGGATCCTCAGGTTATCTTAATGCTTATTTTTTCCCACATAAGGACAGGAGTATAAAGAATAATATCTGAGTGATAAAGCTTGTAATAGATACTGTGTTCAAGTTGGAGGATCCCATCAAGAAAGGACAACAGCTTGATGGATCTGTAGCCAGAAATAATATTCATAACCTGATGTAGGCTGATCTGATAAACTCCTCACCATTGTGTCAATTCAGTTCCCAAAACATATTCAGTACACTCGGTCATGCTATTCCTTTTCTGATAAATAACATTACATTGTTAGTTATATTCAATTAACTATTTTGTGTAGTCAATAATTTACTATCAGTGTAACTCAAGTTTAGACTTTTTATATGTTTTCTCTCTTCCATTCCTTAAGGCTCTTGTGGATATGTGATAACATACTATGTCCTCACCACCATCTGTTTATTTCCTTGGGGTGCCAAGATGCTGGGTCACTGCATTGTGTGATTCAGTTAAGGAATTCAGCTAAGGAAATGGAGTTTCCTACTCAAGAGAGAATATGTCCCCACAATAAGTCCTTTCCTGCCACGCACACTGTTGCATGCATCAGTGTTGCCAAGCACCAGGTATCAGAGAATGCATGCACCACTAATGCTCCCCAAACAGGGAACTTCCTCCCACCACCCTTGGAGCAAAGTGGATCCTACAAACTGGTTATTCTAACTGGTGCAGTCTAGGTCCTGTGCACATGGCTACATTTCAAGAGTGGCTGTAGAGTGAAGTTTATGGCTCCTATGTTGGGGTCCAGTAGTCATAGGTTGAGCTACTATAATCATGGAAAATGTCAAATAGAGAGGGAATCACTTCTGAATCCAGAGATTCCTAAATGAGGGCAATTTTGTACCAGGAAACATTTGACAGCACCTGAAGATAGCTTAGTTTGCTGCAAGTGGGGACGTGCTACAGGCTAGTATAGTGAATATTAAGACTTTTTTCTAATAAGCTATAATTTCTTATCTGATTAATCTTCAACAAGTCATCCAAATTTTTTGTAGTAGTAATAAGCATTTAGTAGTTCCTAAAGGATGTTTGTTCCTTTGAGGAAGAAACTATACTGTGTAGCTATTATATATCAGACATTGTGTTGAGTGCTTTTATTTCATAGTTCTACTAAAACTCACAAGAAAAGTCTGCTGTAAGATTTACTTTTCCTATTTTGTAAATGAGAATGCAATAAAGTGACAAATTATATGAATTGATCATGAGTACAGTGGAGATAACATTAAATCAGATCTCATAGAATCCCAAATGCATTTTTTGCCCATCCATTCACTCATGATTTGCAGTGCTTTAAGAAATATTTATAAATAGTAAATAAAAAGACAATGCCTTCCAGTTGCCTGGGGATGTTGTTGGGAAGAAACAAAAATAAATATGCCTGTTTCAATTTATTGTAGAACAGTTCTGATAGAATTGGGAATAACTCCAGATTAGGAGGTTCAGGAAGGACAGGCTGGAGACAGAGTGGTTGTCTACACTGCGATGATTGTGTGAAGATTGCCGGTCGGGTACACCCAAGGAGGCTACTTCAGAGGTGTTTATTGTGCATTGTGATCACTTCTAAGGATTGTACTTATTTGCATGAAGTCATTTCTTTAAATGCCAATGTCATGCAGATAGAAAATGGGACAAGATCTTAGGAAACACTGAAATAAGGCAACTTCCAAAACTAGGTAAGAAATATTGGTTCCTAAAAGTTAGTAAGTGGCAGGATTTGGTGAGTGATCATGAAAAAAAACAAAAAAGGAAATAGACTGAGATTGTACTTGTGTTTTTGGTTGGTCACTTGGATGCATGGTAAGACAGAGTACTGAACGCAAGATCAAGTGCAGGAGAGATGTTGGGCTTTCCCTTCATTGTATTGTATGACCATCAGGTGAGTATATTCCGCCTCTTGGGATGTCTTGGATTTATTCCCATTCTTGCAGGAAGATTTCATCCATTAATTCAAAATAATTGTATAGTTGTGCTTTATGCTGAAAGATGTCTCTGCTTCATATCAGTATTCAGTTTAATACAAGTTTAGCATTGTATCAAGTGCTGGGTTCCTCATTATTGCCCTTCAGGACTTGAGAATATCATTAGTTTGCACTTCTTTATCTTTTTATAGCTGAGCAATATTTCATCATGTATAAATCATATTTTTTATCCAATTATCAGTTGATATTTAGATCAATTCCATGCCTTTGCTATTGTAAACTGCTATAAACATGGGAGTGCAGGTATCTCTTTCATATGCTAGTTTCATTTCCTTTGGATATAATTTCAGAAGTGGAATTGCTGCATTATACGGTAGGTTCATTTTTAATTATTTGAGGAATCTCCCCATAATGTCTTCCAAAATGATTGTACAAGTTAGCATTCCCAGCAACAGTGTATTAGAGTCCTATTTTCTCTACAACTTTGTCAGCATTTGAGAATTTTTGAATTTTGGGTAATAGCCATTCTTACTTGATTGAGATGATACCTCATGGAAAAA
Source organism: Oryctolagus cuniculus (assembly GCF_051225735.1). Lineage (NCBI taxonomy): Eukaryota > Metazoa > Chordata > Mammalia > Lagomorpha > Leporidae > Oryctolagus > Oryctolagus cuniculus. The sequence continues at coordinate 7,980,116 of NC_142875.1, read as the reverse complement.
TGTCAAGTCGAGAGGGAATCACTTCTGAATCCACAGGTTCCGAAATGAGGGTAATTTTGTACCAGGAAGCATTTGGCAGTAACTGAAAATAGCTTGGTTTGCTGTAAGTGGGGAGGAGATACAGGCAATGGTATTTGGTATATAAGGAGCAGGGATATAGCTAAGCACCCAACAGCACACAGAAAGTCCCTCAAAGCAAAGAAGTGTCCAGCTCACAGTGCCGTGCATCATTGTTAAGAACCCGCCTCAACATGTATTCCTACAGTAATTATGATTGATCTCACACACATGAGAAAGGGTGACAACCAAGAGCCTACATTCTTTTCAGTGATTCAGATAATACTGAAGTATACAGGTTTTGCATTCCACCTTGAGCTCTCTGATTTAGACCATTGGTCAAAAAGTCTATGTTTAAGTCATATAATGCTGTTTTGGCTATAATGGCTCTGTAGAATGTCTTGAAATCTGATACTGTGATGTCTCTGGTGTTGTTTAAGACTGCTACAGCTTTTTGGTGTCCTTGGTGATTCCATATGAATTTTAGTATTGCTTTTCTGGTCATGTAAAGAAGCTTGATAAAAATTTGACTGGGGATTGCACTGAATTTGTATATTGCCTTAAGTAGCATCAACATCTTATTAATATTAATTATTCCAGTCCATGAGAATTGATCAATTTTCCAGTTTTTGTGTCTATTTCTTTTATTAATATTATTATTAATATTTGAATTATCATTATATCATTGCATATATTCATCACTTCCTTGATTAAATTTATCTCAAGGCATGTAATATTTTTTTTGACAGGCAGAATGTACAGTGAGAGAGAGAGACAGAGACAAAGGTCTTCCTTTGCCATTGGTTCACCCTCCAATGGCCGCCGCAGCCGGTGCGCTGTGGCCAGTGCACTGCGCTGATCCGATGGCAGGAGCCAGGTACTTCTCTTGGTCTCCCAGGGGTTGCAGGGCCCAAGCACTTGGGCCATCCTCCACTGCCCTGGCCACAGCAGAGAGCTTGCCTGGAAGAGGGGCAACCGGGACAGAATCTGGCGCCCCGACTGAGACTAGAACCCGGTGGGCCGGTGCCCCAAGGCAGAGGATTAGCCTAGTGTGCCACGGCGCCGGCCGGCATGTAATATTTTTTGAAGCTGTTGTAAATAGATTAATGATATGAGTTCTTTCTCAGTCAGATCATTGTGTGTAAGGATGCTATTGATGCTTGTGTGTTGATTGCATATCTTACAATTTTGTTGAATTTTCTTATTAGTTCTAATAGACCTTTGTGGATTCTTTTGATTCCCAATGTAAAAAATCATGTCATGTACACAAAGGAGTAAGTTGACTTCTTCCTTTCTATTTTGTATCACTTTGATTTATTTATTTTTGCCTAATAGCTCTGGCTAAAACATCCAGAACTACATTGAATAAAACTGGTGAGAATGGATATCTTTGTCTGGTTCCAGAACTTAGGGGAAATGATTCCAGGTGTTCCTCACTTAATATGAGGTTGGCTAAGGGCTATTGTATTTATTGTGTTGAGGTTCATTTCATCTATAACTAACTTTAAAAATGTTTTTATTATGAAGTCATATTGTATTGTATAAAATGATTTATCTGCATATATTTAGATAATCATGTGGATTCTATCCTCATTTTGTTGATGGAATATATCATGTTTATCAATTGTCATATGTTGAATCATCTCTGAATTGTGGGAAAGTGTGGATGATAATCTTTTTGACCTGTTTTTAGACTAGAGTTCCTAGTATTCTGTTGAGGATTTTTTTCTGTGCTCCTCAGGGATATTGGTCGGCAGTTCTCTATTTTTGAAGCTTTGTCTCATCTTAGAATTAAGGTAATGCTGGATTCATAGAAAGAGTTTGGAATAATTCCTACCCTTTCAATTGTGTTAAATAGCTTGGAAAGAGTTGGTTTAGTTCTTCATGAAAAGATTGGTAGAATTCAGCTTTGAAGCTTCCTTACCCTTTTGGGCTTTTCTTTGTTGGGAGATGTTATTACTGATTCATTGTCAGCCTTGGTTATTAGTTTATTCATGTTTTCTATGTCTTTGTGTTACAATTTTGGTAAATTATATGTGTCTAGAAATCTACCCATTTCTTTAGATGTTCCAATTTTGCCATATAGTTTGTCATAATAGTTCTTATTGATTATATTTCAGTGGTGTCAGTCATAATATCTCCTTTTTGATATTTTATTTTTAGTGTGCTTTTTTTGTTTTTGGTTAGCCAGGCTGAAGGTTTATCAGTTTGATTTATTCAATTTTTTTCACAAACAAACTTCTCATTTCATTGGTCTTTTATAATGCCTTATTAGTTTCTATTTTGTTTATTCTGTAATTTTTTTTTCTTCTTATGATTTTGAGCTTTGTTTGTTCTTGTTTTCTAGGTTATTGGGATGCATTATTGGATTATTTATTTGATACTTTTTCATTTTTAACATAGGCACTTAGCACTATAAACTTACCTCCTTACACTGTTTTTGATGTATCTCATAAATATTTATGTGTTGTGTTTTCATTTCAATTCATTTCAAGGATTTTTTAATTGACCTTTTGATTACTGCTGTGACCCCCTGTTCATTCACTTTCTATGTATTTCAGAGTTTATTACTAGAGTGTATTTAGAGTGTATTACTAGAGTTTCTTTTGTTTTAAATTTATAGCTTCATTTCATCATGGTCAAAAATGTACATGATACAATTTTAATTTTTTTAATTGTGACTTGTTTATAGCCTGGTATGTAGTCTATCCTAGAGAATATTCCATGCACTGATGAACAGAATGTGCATTCTGCAAATGTGGAATGAAATATTCTGTAGATGTCTATTAGGTCCATTGGTATACAGAATAGATAAGTTCTGTTGTAACTTTCTTGATTTTTATGTCTGGTTGATCTTCCCATTGATGAAAATGTGATTTTGAAGTCCCCCATTATTATTGTTTTGGAGCTAAGGTCTCTAATTGTATCCATTTACATTTGTTTTATACAACTGACTGCCTAACATTAGGTGCTTGTGTATTTACTACAGTTACATTTTGTTGAATCTATCCCTGGATCATTACATAGTGATCTTCTTTGTCTCTCTTAACAGTTCTTGTTCTAAAGTCAATTTTTTTTCTGATATAAATGCAGCTAGTCCTGCTCACTTCTGATTTCCACTTGCACTTGTACTGAGTATCTTTTGCCATCATTTAACTTTCATCATGATTTCTTAAGATTTATTCATTTATTTGAAAAAAAAGTTACACAGAAAGAAGAATATATTTCTGAATTCAGTGTCAACCATATATATATACACATATATAACTCATATATATAACTCATATATATTACTGTAAGGGTGAGAGAGAGGGCGAGAGAAAGAGAGGAAGAGAGGAAGAGAGAGAGAGAAAGAGAGAGAGAATGAGAGAGAATCTTCTGCCTGTTGGCTCATTCATTCCAAAGATGGACACAATAGCCAGGGCTGAGCTGACATGAAACCAGGAGCCAGAAGCCAAGAGCCAGGAGCTTCTTCTGGGTCTGGGTCTCCCATGTGGGTAACAGGGGCCCAAACTCTTGGCCATCTTTAGTGGCTTTCAAAGGCACATTAACAGGAAGCTGTATTGGAAGTGGAGCAGCTGGGACTTGAAATTGTGTCTATATGGGATGCTGGCATCTCAGCCAGAAGCTTAATCCACTGCCCCACAATAGCAGCTCTCATCATTAGTTTTTAATTATTTGTTTTCTAATGGTATTCTATTTCATATGATGTTTGTATTTTATGGTTGTAAACATCTTCTTTTCCACTATACTCAATCAGATTTGAAATATAATTGTTTATGCGTTTTTTGAGAGGCTCCTTCAACCTGCCTCCTTCAACCTGCCTAACCTATTCATTCAGTAAACTGACTTATTTATTATTTATCCCAAGATATGTGCTCATACAATGTCCATTTTATTAACGTGCTGTAAAACAAACGGTTATTGTGTGTAGCATCAGATGTAAATCCAGTTGAAGATCTAAAACAGATCTTTTTTCCTGCAAGTCTCATTTATTAAAAGCTAAAAGTGTAACATTATATGTCTGGAGATAGTGTGAAAATTGAAGTCATTATCATATACAAAATACTTAGTAGGTTCAGTGCTTTGGTAAATTTTTCTTCATGTAATCATAAGTGTTAATTTTATTTAGACATATGTAATGTTCCAAATCTGATTCTTCACATACTCAATAAACTTCTGAACTGTCTTAAGTGATTCTAGGATCATCTAATCAATCTTGAATACTAATGCAGATTTCTCTTTTTCTTAAAATCACTTTGATCACTTCAGAAGCTTTGAGGGTGTCATTTTGTATTATGCCTAAACGTGATTTTTCCACCTGGCTTTCGTGACTCATCACACCTTGGTTTCATACAAAGTACTGGTGCTACTCAAGATTCTCAGGTTACACAAAACAGAAAAACACTTAAGAAATTTCAAGTAGAATATCAGGGGAGTAACTGTTTTAGTACTGACGAAGACCTGGTGTGAATATAATACCTAAACAACCACACTCAATAAGAACCGACCTGAGACACAATTGAAAATGAATCTCTTTTTGGAATTTAGAAGTGATATAATCTCTCAGTTCTCTATCTTTGAAACTGTCCAGCTTTTAGATGGCTCAAGTGGGTGGGTCCCTGCCACCCATGTAGAAAACCTGGACAGGTTTGGGGATTGAATTTGTTTGTGTTTCTCTCTCTCTCTCTCTCCCCCTCTCTCCCTCTCTCCCTCTCTCCCTCTCTCCCTCTCTCTCTCTCTTACACTATGTTTCCTTCTCTTTGCCTCACAAACAAGTAAATAAAGTTTAAAAAATAAAGAAAACTTTCTGCCTGATGGGGCAATGCACGAACATCAAATTCAAGTTATTTTGATTCTATGAGGTCAACAATTCCCAATAACTAGTTACATATCCTTTCAGATAAGAGAGCTGGATTTGAACTTATTGTATATCTCTGGTTCAGTCTCCTAAAATACTGACATAGTTGGGGGGCTGACAGTTGGTAGGCAAGTACTTTCCATGGAAATTTGCTTAAAGATAAAAATTGAGTTAACTTATGACTTCAGATTGGAAATACCATGAGCCTCTACGCATGAGTATCCAATAAAATCCAAGTAGAATATCAGTCTTCAGGAAACACCCACTCCCCTATTCAGCAATGTTTACCATGTAATCAGGACTAACTCATGTTCTACCCATCCTCACCATTTTTGCTCTTGAATCTAAAAGCTGTACCAGGAAATGACATCTTCCTCTTCTTTACTTCTCGATGCTGGCAAGGATCTTTTGAAACTGCTAAATAGGCATGGATATGTATTTTAACAAGCAAGTCAAAAGTGCATGAATGACACCTTTAAGGATTCTTCCACTTTGTCTATTCTGTATACTCTCAAATTTTTCATCCACTCCACCAATTGTAGAACACAGTGGTGTGGCTTATGAGAATGAATTTATTTTTTTAAATTTATTTCATTTTATTTTTCTCAAAGAAATCTTTTATTTGATGAGTATAAATTTCATAAGTACAAATTTAGGAATATAGTGATTCTTCCCCAACTCCTCCTCTCTCTCCCATTCCCAGTCCCAGTCCCATTCTCCACTAAGAAAACAAACAAATAAAACTGTTCCTTGACAGTCAACACAAAGCATTGTTCAAGTCATTGCTACTTCTTTTTTTTTTTTTTTTTTAATTTTTTGACAGGCAGAGTGAACAGTGAGAGAGAGAGACAGAGAGAAAGGTCTTCCTCCAATGGCCGCCGCGGCCAGCGCCCTGCCGCCGGCCCACCGCACTGATCTGATGGCAAGAGGCAGGTACTTATCCTGGTCTCCCATGGGGTACAGGGCCCAAGTACTTGGGCCATCCTCCACTGCACTCCCTGGCCATAGCAGAGAGCTGGCCTGGAAGAGGGGCAACCGGGACAGAATCCGGCGCCCTGACCCGGACTAGAACCCGGTGTGCCGGCGCCACAAGGCAGAGGATTAGCCTAGTGAGCCATGGCACCGGCAAGTCATTGCTTCTTAAAGTGTCAATTTCACTTCCAATTTCCTTTTACATGTTCTATTCATTATCACAGATCAAGGAGAACAAATGGTATTTGTCCCTTTGAAACTGGCTAATTTCACTAAGTATAATCTTTTCCAGATTCATCCATTTTGTTGCAAATGACTGGATTTCTTTTTTTTTAACCACTGTGTAGTATTCCATAGATAACCCATATTTATTTGTCCAGTCTTCAGTTGACAAATTACTGTGTCTTAGATCCCTTGTTGTTTTTGTGTGTTAATTTGATTTTTTGGAAGATCAAACCTCTTTGGAGGTTACATAGAAATCATGTCCAAATTTATATCATGAGTCTTCTATTACAGCAATAATATCATTGTATACAGTAAACACTTGCAAGACAAGTCTGGTTTTTGCTCAAAACCAGAACAAACAGGTTTGGGATTAATGGTTATCTAGGAATAATGATGAGAAAATCATTTGTGAAATATTTTTTCTGTTATTCTTAGCAGTCATTACTCAGTTCTAACAAAACAACTATTATTCAATAATATTGCATTTTATTTTTTATTTTCTTTTAACTAAAGTGATATAGGAGAATGGTGATATGCAGGAGCAAGGTAATTATTCAGATGATAATTTCAAATAGGATTTGAGTGACATCTGTTTGATATATTAACACTGGGGCATTCGATATTGTGGCACCATACCTTTTTTTTTTTAACTTTTATAATAAATATAAATTTCCAAAGTACAGCTTATGGATTACAGTGCCCCCCCCATAACTTCCCTCCCACCCACAACCCTTCCATCTCCCGCTCCCTCTCCCATTCCATTCACATCAAGATTCATTTTCGAATCTCTTTATATACAGAAGATCAGTTTAGCACATATTAAGTAAAGATTTCAACAGTTTGCACCCACACAGAAACATAAAGTGTAAAATACTGTTTGAGTACTAGTTATAGCATTAATTCACATTGAACAACACATTAAGGGCAGAGATCCTACATGAGGAGTAAGTGCACAGTGACTCCTTTTGTTGACTTAACAAATTGACACTCTTGTTGATGGCATCACCATACCTATAAATTACATGAGGTCCACAGATGCTGCTAACGAACAGCGAGTTCTAATTGCTCTTGTTTTTAAGTATATGAAGTGTAATTGAAAATAAGGTTTTGATGTACATATTCCCAAACGTGTAATGATAGCAATAGCAGTTATTTTTATTGAGCATTTACAATTTACCAGACGTTGCATTCATTGCTTTACACAGATTATCCATTATACCATCATAAATATTTTAAGTGTTTAGTAATGTAATAGTACTCCACGTTATTGAGGTTGCGATAATGAGTAATTTTCCCAGGAATAGAGTCAATGTATAATTTTCCAAGGATTACAGTCACTTTAAGGGAAATATTTCAAAAACAGTCTACCATTACAGTCTGTTAGTTCCAAGCAAAGCAGAGAACTAAGGATAACTTATAACACCAAATAGGATTTTTGTATAACCTTTCATCAAATAAAAATGAAAATACAATTATTGTGATTAATCCATAGTGATTTTGACTTTATTGAGAAAAAATACATTAAAATGATACTTTCTTTGACAAAATAAAATGTTGGAAGAACAATTGTAAATGAAGTTCTTTCTGTCCAATTTTATTTTTTTTCTTTTATTGAACTTAATGGCTCATAATGCCATAGACTGTATCTTTAATGTATCTATCAGATAATATAAAATTTTATGTAATTTTATGAGAATTTCTTAATGCAAAAACATCTTTTGAATTCTGGTTTTAAGTAATTGCAGTAGGCCACATCAAAATGACTCATAACTTCTGATGATCTCTGTAAAGTATACCCTCCCTTGCAATGGTGACCAGTCTGTATGTCATCATGTTGAACTATGGCTTTTCTCTTCATGTTTTCTAACGACTAATGAAGCTAAAAAGACTAGTTTGGCAGACTTAAAATATTCCCTAACGTATCGTGTTATCCTGTGGCTATTATGCCATTTCCATTCTGACTCTTATTTATCAAATTTTATCTCTGTTGTTTAGAGTGGGAAGAAGAGAAGTCTGGGGCTTCTTGTGAGTCCCCTGATCAAAATATGGGATGCGGGGCAGGCACTGTGGCTTAGTGGGTTAAGCCTCTCACTGTGGCACTGACATCCTTTTTGGGGATCAGTTTGTATCCCAGCTGCTCCTTTTCCATTCCAGCTATCTGTTTTTGGCCTGGAAAAGCAGAAGAGGATGCCAAATGCTTGGGCCCCTACACCAGCATGGAAGACCCAGAAGAAGCTCCAGGCTTCTGGCTTTGGTTCAGCTCAGCACTGGCCATTGCGGCCATTTGGGAAGTGAACCAGCGAATGGAAGATCTTTCTGTCTCTACCCCTCTCTGTCTGTAACTCTAGCTCTCAAATAAATAAAAAAAAAAATCTTTTAAAAACATGAGATGCTCAGAAAGGGAGAAACAAAACAGACTTTCATCTCTTTTCTCCTCTGATTTCCCCACCACTCTGATCCTAAACTTGATCAAGCTTGTTTAATGTGAACATCATTAAATATCTAAGCAGAACGTGAATAAATTTTGTTATGCTTATGTATTCTGTTTTGCATCAAATGAATACAGAAGAGGCTGGCATTGTGACATAGCAGGTAAAGCCACTGCCTACAACACCAGCATCCCATATGGCTCTGGTCCATTTCTGATCCAGCTCCATGCCAATGGCCTGGGATAAGCAGCAGAAGATGGCCCAAGTGCTTGGGTCCTGGCAACCCAACAAATATGAGAGCTTCTGGCTCCAGGCCACTTGGGAAGTGAACCAGCAGATAGACTCTGTGTGTGTATATGTGTGTGTGTTTGTCTCCCTCTCCCTCTGTAACTGTGACTTTCAAATAAATAAATCTTTTTTTAAAAGCCTATTTAATGCCATATGAGGGAATTTGTAAATTTAACACAAGTACTCGAGGTATTGTTTCAAACGTTAATGTGCATACAACCCACCAGGGTCTTGTTACAAAAAATATTTTGGATTGGTAGATCTGGTCTGTAGCCTGATATTCTGCATTTCAAAAAAGCTTCTGGGAGACTCTGTCCATCTTTATGCAAATGTGTTTAGAATGACTTGCCTGGGATTTGTTGTATTTTGACAATCAAAGCAAGTATTCATTTAACCACAGTCAATGCTTCTGCTCCCCACAGGACCATTTTGTTTTGACTGTGTAGTCATAAATACAAAGAATAAAGAGCTTTACAAAGATTTGTTTAAAAATTTCTACTTTTTACTTGTTGAACATTATGTTTAGTGGTGAGTGCATTAAGCCGGTGATGATAAAGTGAACTGAAATTGTGTTATTGCAAAAATTAAAGGAAGAAAAGAAGGAAGGCAGATGGAGGGAGGGAGGGAAGTATGGTTAACTTTTCAGAATGTATCTATGAAATACATGATACATGTTCTCTTTTAACTAGTAAAAATTAAAACTTATGAAAACATAATTTTATAAGACCTATTAATTTATTAATTTAAAAATTCAGCTGTGTATAGATACTTTGTATCACATTTAGGTACTAAGGAATAGGCAGCTGACATGAAATTCCATATAGCCTAACGGAAAGAGGCAAGCCTCAAGCTGTTTTTGCACACCGTTACTAGGTGGGATTCCAAAGGAGTTCTCAGGATGCCTGTCTTTGCATACTGCACTGTGTGGGTAGCGGTTTTAATTTGTTTCCAATCATAGCACAGGGCAAATGCAAGATGAGTTACCACTCGCCTTATCACATTAGTTTGTGTAGCAAAGCAAAGTCATGACTGAGGACACTAATGAGCTGACCTGATGCTAATCAAGCAATATTATTCTGCATGGAGCAGACTTAATCAGGTAAATCTTAAAAAAAAAAAAAAAAAAAAAAACAGTCAAAAAGAGGCCAAAGATGTTAAGAGAAACTCATCTGCTGGATGAGAAGAAGCGAACTGCTATGGTGTGGTAAAAGCCAAATTGGAGGGGGTTGAGAATGGGCTCCACATGCTGAGGGATCCCATCTGACAGCCACAAGAGACTAGGTTCTGTCAGTCACCAAGGAACCTCAAATAGGTCTTGGAGCCTCAGATGAGACTGTAGCTGCAGCTTGGCGTGACCCTGCACAGAAAAACCAGTTGAAGCACACACAGACCCTGACCTGAGGAAACCATGAGATAATAAGTGAGTGTTGTCTGTAGTAATTTGTTACACGGTAGAAAACTTAGAAAAACATCCTAAGTGTTTATTGGAGTTGCATTTTGAGATTACATGCTGGTGACAGAAACTGCCCCCAGTCACACGTATGTGTGATGTAAGTTTTTACTATGCAATGCTCCCTAACGTCTTGGATTTCTCAATCAGATTTATTTACAGATCATTATTTTTAAAATTAATTAATTAATTAATTTTTAAGGAATACAAATTTCACATGTACAACTTTAGAAATATAATTATTCTTCCCTCCATATCTGCCCTCCCACCCATACTCCCACCCCCCTCCTCCTCCCTCTGCCTTTCCCATTCCCATTCTCCATTAACATTCATTTTCAAATAACTGCACACAGAAGACCAATTCTACACTAAGTATTTCAGCAATTTGCACACACTTACACATGCACACACACAAAAAAAACTGTTTGGGCACAAGTATCACATTTAACTCTCATAATACAACTCACTGAGGACAGAGGTCCTACATGGGGAGTTAGTGCACAGTGACTCCTGTGGTTAATTGAACAATTAACACTCTTATGTATGGCATCAGTAACCACCCAAGGCTCTTGACATGGGCTACCTAGGCTATGGAAGCCTTTTGAATCCACAAACACCATCAGTATTTAGACAAGGCCATAAGCAAAATGGAAGTTCTCTCCTCCCTTTAGAGAAAAGTACATGCTTCTTTGATGGCAACTTCTTTCTGTTGGGATCTCACTCACATAGATCCTTCATGTAGAATATATTTTTTGCCACAGTGTCTTGGGTTTCCATGCCTGAAATGCTCTCACAATCTTTTCAGCTAGGCCAGGAAGTCTTAAGGGCTGATTCTGAGGTCAGAGTGTTACTTAAAGCAATTGTCATTCTATGAGTCTGCTGTGTGGACTGCTTCCCATGTTGGAACATTCTCTCCTTTTTAATTCCATCTACTATAATTACCCCACACTTGATCCTATTTACATGGTCATTTTAACTCTTAATCCTATCTATATGCTCATTTTACCACCTATTATGATCACTTTAACACTTAAGATGACATTTTTATCACCCAGCTCAATGGGATTTGGGTCCCATACAAGTTTTTAAACTGTACCCCTAGAAGTTAGTACTTAGGAATGTATGAAGAACTATACAGCTTTACAGTTACAAGCTTCTTCCTTCCCTCTCTTTTTCCCACTCTTATTTCTCACTGAGATCCATCCTCAATTGACTTTATACACATATTATTAATTCTATGTTAGGAGTTCAACAAATAGTATGCAGAGAAAAACAAACAAACAAAACTGTTCCTTGGCAGTCAAGACAAGGGCAGTTCAAGTCATGACATTATCTCTCTTTGGCCATTTCTATCCAGATATTTGAATAATTTCTAGAGCAATGTCCTTGATACTCATAATGCTATCAATAAAGATGAGTTTGTTCTTCCATTGCACCTCTCAATTTTACTATGAGGAACAAATTAAATGATCTGTGTCATAGTAATAATTAATAAAAATCTGTCAGTACTTTTTTCTTCCTATACCTCTAAATGATATATGCCAACTAACTGGTTGAGTCAAGTAATTAAAATATAATCATTTAGGTTGTGTTGTAACAAAGTACTAATATGAAATATGTGTTTAATACAGGCTTATGTATTTTACTATAATCAACCATTGGGACCACAGCTCATTCACATGAAATGAATTGATACTCAAACTCATTCATGCATATATATTTTTTCCAAACTGACTTAACACAGCTGAAAAGCTAAAAGCCGAGGTGAAACTTAAAAATATTTTTTTTGTGTTTACAAAGATTCATGTGTTCTCAGGAATATTTTTTGTGTACATGATTAGGTTAACATAAGCCATGAGTAGCAGAATATTGAATCTGCCAGTATAAATTCCATGAAGCTCTGAAGGTAATTTGATCATCATGAATTTTCCAAAAATTCTGAAAACCACCTCAGGTATTCCATTACAATATACACTAAATGATACTATTGTCATTGTTGTTTTTTTTTTTTTAATTCCTAATGTTAGATATCCTTTCTCTTAACAAATGTTACTTGAGTTCCTCCATGAGAGCCACTGCTCTAAGTCAAATACATGGTGTTGGGTCACATGTGTGTAAGTCTAGTCTAGGTCGAGTTCTTCTACATGGTGTTGGGTCACATGTGTGTAAGTCTAGTCTAGGTAGAGTTCTTCTACATGGTGTTGGGTCACATGTGTGTAAGTCTAGTCAGGTCGAGTTCTTCTACATGGTGTTGGATCACATGTGTGTAAGTCTAGTCAGGTCGAGTTCTTCTACATGGTGTTGGGTCACATGTGTGTAAGTCTAGTCTAGGTAGAGTTCTTCTACATGGTGTTGGGTCACATGTGTGTAAATCTAGTCTAGGTCGAGTTTTCTACATGGTGTTGGGTCACATGTGTGTAAGTCTAGTCTAGGTCGAGTTCTTCTACATGGTGTTGGGTCACATGTGTGTAAATCTAGTCTAGGTCGAGTTTTCTACATGGTGTTGGGTCACATGTGTGTAAGTCTAGTCTAGGTTGAGTTCTTCTACATGGTGTTGGGTCACATGTGTGTAAGTCTAGTCTAGGTAGAGTTCTTCAGCTATGACAAGTGATGGAGAAGACATGTTATAATTTAAAAAGGAGATTAATGAAGAGGTAGGAAAGCTTTGGAAAATTTTACAAATGAATAAATACATAAATGTTACTATGTGTAAAATCCAATATACTCATATGAAATGTGATCAATATTTTATGTTTGTAATACTAGAAAGTTTTACATGATTAGTGTTTAAATATTGCTAAATATTTTATATAACTCTGAGACACAGAAACTCAATTATTACCCACAATGGCATTAGAAACCTGTATATATGAATTTTTAAATGATCTTAGGGAAAATTTATTTTTTAAAAAACATCTAATTATTTCAAAATGATAACATGTGATTCTCTGTGTGCCCTAGTGGATTTTCTCCAAAGAACTGTCAGAGGAAAGCAATTGTCTGTAGGATCTTGTGGTTCTTAAGAGAGATCAAAGGGTCTCTCATAATGCATAAAGCATGTATGTTTATAATATATCACAAACATTCAAATAGATGTGACTACAACACATTTAGTTCCTTAATAAGGCTCTATATTAGATTTTAAGTTAAACCATTTGGCTTAGTTTTTACTTTTGATTTGAAACATTCTAACCTGGGTTTGCCAAGCTGAGTATTATTTTTAATCCACCCAGAGCAATTGATTCATTTTGCAGTAATGCCCTTTTCATACCATGTTTTGACCTACAGCAAAACTTCACGGAATGCATGAGCACTGAACAGATTGAGAGATTCTCAATCAATTGACAGAATGCAGTCAGCCTCACGGCAATTCTCAATTCTTATGCATGAATTTCATGGCTCACCATAAATATATTTATTGAAGAGATGTAATATACCATCTAAAAAGGACGCTATATGGATGAAGTTACAGCAGGCCAAATCTGTTAGTCAGGAAATTAATTTTCTTTTGTTCTATCAAAACCACACACACAAACTTGACAGAAATTTCTTATGAATTGCTAATGGAGGCTTAATCCTGACAAGGCTTTATTTGTTCAAGAGTCAAATCCTGGGTCTGGCTGTTCAAGAAGCCAATTATAGAAAAGGCCCTCTGTGACTGCTGACAGTGGGAGACAGACACTGATGACAACAGTTTCTGTGGATTTCAGCCCCGCTCTATGGCCACAGCTGCTGGCCAGGTAGCCCAGTGACCACTGGAAAATGCCTGGCTGCATGGTGACCCGGTGGTAATTGAGGTTATGAAAAGACTCTTGTTCTCAGAACTCGCGGGTGAAGGCTGCTCACGGTGGGATCCCCCAGGACCCTCGGGGAGGGCAGACCTGCTGACCTTCCAGCCCACCGCCCCAGAACCTCAGCTCGGAGCGGTGCGAGGTCAGGTCAGGAGACAAATGCTAAGGCTAGGCCACGAGGAACGCAGGCGGGTGACACACCGGGCTGAAGTCATCCATTCTTGGCGTTGTTCTGCTGCGTGCCCTCTTTCATCTGTTCTGCACAAAAAGTAAGCGGGGGAACTGAAATCTGTTAGCACTTTTCACCGGGTGTCATATGAAAACATTCTCTTCCTGAGATTTGACCACCCCATCATTAAAGCCAGGGAGGGATTGCTGGTCCGGATTTCATTGACACAGCAGACCGAGCCTCTGGGTGAGATTGCCAGCATGCTGATGGCTACGGCTGGCACGAGATCTAAGCGCCAAACTGTTCCTCTCTCACCAGTAATCTTCATGGCAGTCAGGTGAGAATCAGCGTGAAAGTGGTCAAAAAGAGCAAGGATAATTAGCCCTATAGAATGAACCCCACAACAGCAATTTTAGGAAATCATCTCCCATCAATTAGTTATACTATCACCCATGATTGGTACTATAAAATTGTTTTAAGTTAATAACAACAATTACTGGGAAGAAAACTATTGATAGCTCATTGTGTTTTAAAGGTCAAAATAAAAAAGTGTTTGATTTTAAGCCTGAGATAAAAGGTACATAGGTATGGGTAGTTGAATTTTTAAATAAAAATGAGAATTAACATTTTGAAATTATTATCTGAGCATGTAATTTTTTTATGTTTTAAGTAACAATGTGAACATGTGTGTGCAAGGTAAATAAAAAAGAAACCAGTTCTTATGTTCATTTAACTAATTTTTATGGTTTTTCTGCTATATTTTAATCTGGTGAGTAAGGACCAGAGACACAATTTTTAGGCAAGACCCAAATAGTTCCTTCTAATATAAAGTTTTCCATCACATAGAGCTCATTTTCAAGTGGAACTTAAATATAATGATTTACTAAAGGTTATCTTGTGGTTAATATCCACTAAAAACAATGAATATTTTAAGAAGAAAAGCAAGGAATTATTTTCCACTTCACTTTGGAAGGAGCCTTTGGACTCTGAACAATATCCCAATCAGGGAGATCATACTTTGCTTCTTACAGGAGGATTTTAATAGTGCACACGTTTCAGTCACTACATTTATTTCTAGCCTCTCATCTCTGTAGGTGACAGCATTGAGGTCAAGGAGCACATGCATTACCTTGGTCACCTTGATAATATTTTCAAACGCTCACTAAAAAAGCTTAAAAAACCCAGGATGTACTTAGAATTCTATACACAAACTGTAGAATTTAATGTGCATCTAAATTAAAGCTGACCTCAAAATATGACTTAACATCTGTAACACAATTTTATTCAATTTGTTAAAATAGTCGGTGCTTCTCATAGTTAGAAGTGGTTAGCATGAGCGTTTCCTAGTCTAGGGAGTAGGATAGCTAAGCTGGTTTGTAGATGGAACATTTTTCCTGTGACTAATTTCCCTTGTACCTGAACTTTTTGTTACAGGACAAAATTAGCATCCAGACAACATTAATATTTTGAAATCAAATATGTATATCATAATATATATATGACTGTATATGACTTGATAGATAGATGAGTAAGTAGGTATACAACCAGGTAAAGTGGACTCATACTAATAGTGCCTTTAAAAAGGATAATGTAAATCACCCATTCTGTGAATTAAAAATGCCATGTATTGTAAGTTTGTACAGTCTATTAAAATACATATACAACTTGCTTTTCTCCTATGAGTTAATTTGTATATGGATTCTGCAACAAGGGCCCCCATGTTTCCAGGAAATAAAAACAATGATTCCGTGGAATGGAGTGCTGCAGGTGCCTGGTCTCTGCACAGTGACACGTTCACACGGGGCAGGCACTGGCGCCTGCAGGTGAAATCAGGGCTTCCTTACGGCAGGAAAATGAGTTTGTGTTTGCTTTGTTGTTATTCTTTCCTCATATCTTTATTTTTTGCCATGAAGTTATAAGCTAAAATATTCAGGTAGGATTCTTGAGATTTTTTTTTTTTCTGAAATCTAATGGTTTTATGAGAGTTTGTCTCAGAGTTCAATTTCCCATGCATCTTGTAGGCCCTTCCAGCACACTGCTTTAGACTTTCTTTTCTTTAGAGAAAGTTTTCTTAGATTATGGTTTTAAGCACCAGTGGTGCTTTGTGCCATCATTTTGCTCTTATTTCCCAGGATATCAGTGAGAGGATTGGTATCTACTACTTGTATTCTTTCCTCAACAGTTTCTCCCTAAACAGTAGTAAACATTTTTTTTAATCTTTGCCCATTCTAGTGTCTTTTTTAAAAAAAGATTTATTTATTGATTTATTTGAAAGTCAGAGTTATACAGAGAGAGGAGAGACAAAAAGAGAGGTCTTCCATCCACTCCCCAAATAGCTGCAATGGCCAGAGCTGAGCTGATCTGAAGCCAGGAGCCAGGAGTTCCTCTGGATCTGAAGCCAGGAGCCCAAGGACTTGGGCCATCTTCTGCTGCATTCCCAGGCCACAGCAGAGAGCTGAATCGGAAGTGGAGCAGCCGGGATTTGAACTGGCACCCAAATGGGAGGCCAGCACTGTGGTGGTGGCTTTACCCGCTACGCCACAGTGTCAGTTCCAGTAAACAGTTTTCAAATCACATTCTTATCTTCTACATTGTTTCCCTATATTTCTTCAATGCTTATTTTAAATCACCTTTTGAATATGTTCTTTCTTGAGTGTCTTGAAATTTTACCATTTCTGAGATAAATTTCTCTTTTTGTCCATTTCTCTGTTTAGTTCAATACGTTTCTTCATTTCATCTCATTTTAAAATTCTACCTTTACTTAATTTTTTAAATTTCTAATTGAAAATGGATTTTTATATTCCTCAATGCTTGTTTCCATATATCTAGTAGATTGGATTGCAGTCTTACAGCTTTCCTGTGCTTCATGAATGTTTGTTTTGGGAGGAATTTTTATCATTTGATATATGTCTAATATAGTCTTATCATTTTAAGTGAACGTGCATGGCTTTGCTTTTTCAAATATTCCTTATAAGAAATACTTGTGACCAAAAGTGTTCATGTTTTGGGATATCTGTGTACACACGATATACTTTGAGAATGGGACCTAAATCCATTTTTATACACATATGCTGAAGGTAAATGCACAATATTTTAAGTGTACCTGTGTTTTAACTGTAGCCTGTCCCATGAAGTAAAGTGTGGAATTTTCTACTTGTGATACAGATGTCAGTGCTTAAGATTTTGAATTTTGGAGCACTTAGCATTCAGATTTTCACCATGGGGTTGCTCGACCTATATATGCTTGTGTTCATGTTGCTACTGGTATAGCTTTAGATGATGCTAATTCAATTATATACGTCTGTGAATATAACCAAATGCTGATTCTTAGTGATTTTTTTCTAAAATAAGAAAAACAAGTATACACAACCATAGAGAGTCCATAAGTAGCTAAAATAATTTGAAATGAGATTTAAAATGGAAAGAATAATAAAATTACAGCTATGTGTTTCAAAAATATTATTGTTTCCAGACGGGCACTAAGGTGCAGCAGGTTAAAGCTACGGCCTGCAATGCCGGCATCCTGCATGGGTACTGGTTCGAGTCCCGGCTGTTCCACTTCTTTGGTTTTTTTTTTTTTTTTTTTTTTTTTTTTGACAGGCAGAGTGGACAGTGAGAAAGAGAGAGAGAGACAGAGAGAAAGGTCTTCCTTTGCCGTTGGTTCACCCTCCAATGGCTGCCACGGCCGGCACGCTGCGGCCGGCACACCGCACTGATCCGAAGGCAGGAGCCAGGTACTTATCCTGGTCTCCCATGGGGTGCAGGGCCCAAGGACTTGGGCCATCCTCCACTGCACTCCCTGGCCACAGCAGAGAGCTGGCCTGGAAGAGGGGCAACCGGGACAGAATCCGGGGCCCCGACCTGTACTAGAACCCAGTGTGCTGGCGCTGCAAGGCGGAGGATTAGCCTAGTGAGCCGCCGTGCTGGCAGTTCCAATTCTGATACAGCTCTCTGCTAATGGCTTGCGAAAGCAGCAGAGGATGGCCCAGGTCTTTGGGCCCCTCCATCTATGTGATAGACCCGGAAGAAGCTCTTGGTTCCTGACTTCATATTAGGTGTGCTCTGGCCATTGTGGTCATTTGGGGAGTGAACCAGGGGATGAATCTCTCTTTTTCTCTCTCTCCCTCTACCTCTACTTGTAACTCTGTATATCAAATAAATAAAATAAATTGAAAAAATATTACCAACCCTTTGAACAAATTGGGAATTAAATTTTGTCATTATTTTAAAAATAAAATTATATTATAGTCAACCTGTTTTGAATTCAAATAATTATTATTAATTTAGAAAACAGGTATTGCATTGCTTATTTAGAAAACATATATTTTGCTGTATTAAGAAATGTGCACACATGGGAATACAAAGTTACACAAATAAACACGTGTATACATACATGCATACGTATGTATTCGTCTGTGTATTTGTAATTTACGTGAGGAAGTTTTCAACGAGGAGATTGACAACTTTGTCAATCATCTTCAGAAACAGTTCAAACAAGTTACCTCCATCTTTGTTAGATATTGAACACAAAATCACTTCCCTACTTTTTTAAAAACTTCCTTCTGCTTGAAATCAGTTTACACTTTAAACAACACTGCAGTAAATTATGGATGAAATGATGAAATTGTGACCTTTTCAAATGCTTCAGTAAAACATGCATTGCCAACATTTTTCTGACCAATAATTCTCCCGTAAACATAGGTCTCTCCTCTCATTATGCAGACTGCCATACTTTATTGAACCACATAATTTCACCTAATTAAAATAAGCAGTATGGGGCTCTCCCCACCATTTTTTTTTTTTTTTTTGGCTAGGAAAATGCCAGTATTTACGTTCAGAGCATCAAAAGTGGACACCACATCAAACATTCATTTTGATGCACCTCTATACAAATACAGTTCCTGCTGCTGTTTTCAATATTAATACTCATTTTATTTTAAGATCTTAAAAATGTGCACTTTTTAAGACAAAGTAAGTTAGATTCATTGAGATGTTTATTTTACCAGTAGAGGAGACATGCTGATTGGCCTCCATTAAGTTTGTGGTGTTACTAAAGGAAGTTCTCAAAAGCAATTAGTTTCTAAGTTGTTTAAGTTTTCAGGAGCTGGCTATGTGGCACTATGGGTTGAAGCACCACTTCAGTGCTGGCATCTCATATCAGAGTACTGGTTCTAGTGCCAGCTCCCCACTTCCCATCCAGCTTCTTGATAACGCACCTGTGAGACAGGGGGAAAAGGACCGAGTTCTTGGATCCCTTCCCCAGACATGACCTGGCTGTTGCCCTGGTGTTGCAGCTACTTCAGGAATTTACCAGGGGATGGAACCTCTCTCTCTCTCTCTCTCTCTCTCTCTCTGCAACCCCATCTTTTCCTCTCTTTCCTGTTTATCTGTCTTTCAATAAATAAATCTTTATAGAATAGATAAGTTTTCAAAGTGATACAATTTTTATTTAGGCAACTGGACTTTTATGTAAATATTTTCCCTCTTTTGTGCTTCCTCATAAATAAAAGTAGTGATTCTCTCAACCTTATCAGCTTTTGTGCTGGAATTACATCACAGACACCCAATACGACTTTGGAAAGAAATGCGAGGATCCAGCAGATGAGGTCATGGGCACACGACTGGAACTGCACACAGCTGTGGCTCATCCACCCTAAACCACAGTCCAAGAAATTACAATAAAATGAAAACAAAACAAATGAAGAAACAAACAAGCAACAAAAAAGATGACTTTCTTTAGTGCATGGAATCAATGGGATTTTCCAAATACTGCAGGGTGGTACAAGTCACAAGTGGGAAAGGCAGGCATCTACTAACAATTCTGTCACCTTGCCTGTGACCTCAGGGTTGCCTGGTTTTGCACAAGACCTAAGGCGTTCCTTGAGTCTCAAGTATACTAGCCATAGGGAAACACCTACGACAGGATAATTACAGAAGTTGTAGGTTAATTGCATAGTAAAACAACATATTTTTGTGAAGGGGGCTTGCAATTCAGTGTATCAACACCTTTTACTCCACTTGTTCTCTTCTATTAACAGTTCTTACCTTGTAACTGAATCTCATTTTCAGACAGATTTAAAATCACGCTGAATCTTATTTGCACAGATGGATAGACAGGCAGGGAAGCAGGCAGCTGTGAGTGTCAGAAGTCCAAACTAAGTCACTGTTTGCCCTGGATGAGAGGCATTAAAGATGCCGAAGCCTGCAAATGGGCCTTTCTTACCCCAGGGATGGTTTCCCACCTTTTGTCCCTCCTTTTGTGTATTCACACTGCTCCTTGCATTTAAGCTCTATGGTGATTGACATGGTATCCAGTCTGGTCCATACCATCATATATTGTGGGATTTGCTCACATCTCTCCTTGGCTTTTATATACTTGCAGTATATAAAACTTCTAGAATCAACATGATGTAATAGTTGAACCCTTTTAGACTTTCTTTTAAACATATTTATTTATTTTATTTATAGGAAAGAGGGAGAGAGACAGATACCCCAAATGTTTGCAACAGCTGGGGCTAGGTCAATGGAAAGCTGGAGGTGGGAGCTGGGAATTCGATCCTTTTTGGGTTCCAGGGATCCAGATATTTGAGCATCATCTGCTGGTATCCTTAGCTGCACATTAGCAGGAAGCAAGAATTGGGAACAGAACGGGGACTAGAACCCTGTCACTTTGATATGGGATGTGGGCATCCCTAACTACACCTTAACTAGCCAAATGTCAGCTCCTCTTCTTTGCTCTTGAAATTCAATTGTTTCCAACACAATGCTGTTTGGGAAGCAAATACCAATTACAAAGCAATGCTATTACCAGCAGGTTTACATTCTTTATATCGGTATATATTTTTTTAATTATAACAAAATAGGAGAACGTACAGAAGCAATTTCATGACGCCTTGGTGAATGAACTTGGTACATAAAGAAGGTGTCAATTTTTACAACAGAACATAAATTCCCCCACACTCCTCACACCTTTTTTCTGCATGAGGTAGCATGCCTACTGTTTCACACCGTTATGCAAAGCAGACTTTAATGGTAGTTTTGAATCATCCCCAAAGTATTAGCTATTCAGACATTTTCTGTTGTGTCTACTTTGAAACTGCCAATGGCGTGATGCTCAGGTTAATTATTTCCTGCTTCATCTGTTCCATAAAACAGCAAGAGTCATGTTTTCAAGTGACAAAAATTACTTGAATTTATGACAAGTTACTTACATTCTAACTTTTTTAACAGTGATAAAATTAATTTCCAATTCTTCAAGGGGATTTAATGCTTTTTGAAACAAGTATTTGCAGTTCTATTATGGTTTCCATTGAAAATCTAATATCATGTAATTTTTGTAAGATTTATTTATTTATTTGAAAGTCAGAGTTATACAGGGAGAGAAGGAGAGACAGGCAGAGAGAGAGAGAGAGAGAGAGAGGTCCTCTATCCACTGGTTCACTCCCCAGATAGCTGCAATGGCCAGAGCTGCGCTTATCCAAAGCCAGGAGCCAGGAATCTCTTCCGGGTCTCCCATGCATGTGCAGAGCCCAAGGACTTTGGCCATCTTCTAGTGCTTTCCCAAGCTATAGCAGAGAGCTGAATCTGAAGTGAAGCAGCCGGGACTAGAACTGGAGCCCATATGGGATGTGGGCACTCTAGGTGGCGGCTTTACCAGCTATGCCACAGCGCCAGCCCCTTCATGTAGTTTTAATTACTTTTATAATTGTTTGCTTTGCTGAACAGACTAGGAATAAAAAAGAAAAAAAAATCACTCAATTATGAAAGAGTTAGCACAATATAAATATAAGATGCCCAGTATTAACACTGAAAGTGAAACTTCTAAATAAACATTTATTTGATAACATTCTGCTTCATCAAGGATATAATTTCATAATATAAATTATGGTCATGTTAACTAAAATGAATTTTTCAAATAAATAAACAAATATCTTCACATAAATAGAGCTATTTGAGGACAACACAATTTATGAGAATGATCTTTTCAGAGTCAGATATAATACCTGGGGGATAGCATTTCTTCCTCAATTGACACTGTGTAATACTAAGTGAAAGATGCTTATTGTGTTTTATTAATTATATCAGACTACCTACTTTCTGGGTGTTAGAAGCAGAGATCATTGCTTTTATATCCTCTTTAGACAAACATACTACATTCATTTGAATATTAATTGAATATTCAAATGGAATGAGCTTCGGGGTGGGGGTGGTGCTTGACTACTATGGATTTCTGTACACTTCTTTGGGAACACCAACGGTCCTTGCATGAGGTGCATGATGAGAGTAGGAGTAAGGGCCTTGGAAATTTTATTATAATGACATGTTGGCCTAAAGCTCATTGTGGAGACACATCCTGAAACCAAATAGGTTACTGCCAGTCAGCACTGGGTCGAAGTTTGCCACATGGTGAAACTTGCCATTAGTACTGCACAGAAGGCATTATAGCTTCATGGTGCCTGGAAGGCAGGCCTGGGTAGTGTATAGAAAGGGAGGCTTGTGTGGTGCACAGAAATGGAGTTATCTCACAATCCCAGGCTGGGCAGCCATGCAGGGGTGACCACAACTGTTCCACCACAGGGTGGCTGTGAGAGCCATCCCTTGTTAGCATATCCTGAGTGTGAAATGCTGAACCTGCTGTTGCACTAGTGGGCCAGAGCTATCAACAGGTGCCCCGCACTAGGTAAGCTGGAGCTGTCAAACTGTGCTTCTCTTACAGCCATCAGACCTCCCCTGCTTTGTGCCAGCTAACACTCCTTGTTTTCCCATATCACCTCCTTCTTCTTATTATTATACCTTCTAGGCTCACTTGCAGGAGTCAAGAAATCATCCTATTTTAGAAGACTTGATTAATAACCACAAGTTTATGTGTACCATTATTTTCACTTTGTCTTTTAAAATAATCTTAGTCCCAGATTCTGAGGATTAAGATTTCTGCCTACCACAGTAAGACAGCTGGCAGGAGCCTCTGCAGCATCCCGCGGATACTTCTAGGCACTCAGGGGTTTCCTAGGAAGCATGTCCTGAGATGATTCAAAATGACTATTGGACCCCATGAGAAGAAACAATGAAGGCTGAGGGATACAAGGTGGAGGAGAAAATGGAGCTGATCTTCCTGATAGTGGAAAAAGGACTCAGGTGTTCCAAAAGGAGCTTTGGACTTGGAAGATTCTTAAGAGTTGTCCTAATGGAGGCAAGGATATGAAGCCTTGCTTCTCGCACCACCTGAACCAGTTCTCCCTGCAATGATCAGTCGTTGAAATAGATGGGGCTAGGATAGACCAATAGGAAGGCAACTTATTTTGGCAGAGAGCAGTCCCTTAAGAGAATATCTGTTGTAGATCCTTCATTTATTGTGTATATCGCCCTAATATATTTTGAAATAAATGGGATATGATCTTTTCTATGAGGATTTCATATAATAATAGAGTGCATTAAATTGATTCATCACCGATGAAATTTCTTAAATCACTTTATTTTGTGAAATCAATGCTTTTTTTTCTATTTTTACCTATCTCTGAAATAAGATGATTGTATCCATCTACTCTAAAAATATTGCAATTTATATATTAGAGATACTCAGTAGAGCCAGTTAATTAAGAACTTAATTCTAAGCCAGAAAAGAAAAACATCATGTGGGTAAGTGAAAGAGTCAATCGATAGAGTGACGGGACATTGAGCAGATGTTGGCAAGAAAGAAGTGCTGTCTTCCCTGTTCAGCTGGCATTTCTTGGAGTAGAAATTTTCTTTATGGTATTGCTACCTCATTTGAAAGAGATCAATGGAAATCAGGTGACTTTTGTTAGATCATTGGTCTGTTGTGTAACAAAAGGAAAACAGTCTGACAGTGTCTCAAAAGATTAAACGTAGTTAGCATATGACCCAGTGATTCTAGTCATAGGTGAATACCAAGGAGGAATAAAAACAGAAAACACATGGAAACTTGCGTAGGAATGATGATCACGCTGATATCCGTTGTAGCCAGTAGATGGGAGCACCTCAAATGCACTTCAGTCGATAAATGAGTCAACAAATTGCTTACATCTACAATAGCACACTTTTTGGCTATAGAAAGCAATGAAATCCTGGAATATTGATAAATGCTTTTATTTTTGAACATTTTTTTAAGTTTGTGTTTATCTCATAAATACAACATTAGGAACATAGTAATTCTTCCCATTCCTCTCACCCACTCCCTCCCTTTCCTCCCCCTCTCCTGTTTGTCTGAGAAAGAAAAGGAAACAGAAAGAAAAAAAAATGAAGTTAAAAAAAAAAAAACTAAGAAAACTGTTTCTCAACAATCGAAACAAGGGCTGTTCTTTGTTATTGCTTCTTGAAGGTGTTTTCCCTTTTTTTTCTTTTCTTTACCCTTCTTTCTCCCCCCTTTTTTCTTTTTTGAAACTTTGTCTTAAAGTAGAACCCAAGGATGATACATTTTTTGTGAGCTCGTAGACATAAATATAACTGATGAGACATCATAATATCCTCCTTTTAATACACTGAAAGGAAGTGATTCTTGAGAACAAGTTTTACTATTAAGTCTCATGATACAACTCCATGTGGACAGAGGTACTGCATGGGAAGTTAGTGCAGTCACTCTTGTTCAGTTAACAAATAACATCATGCTTAGTGAAATAAGCCAGTCCCAAAGGGACAAATATCATATGTTCTCCCTGATTGGTGACAACTAACTGAGCACCTAAAAGGAAACCTGTTGAAATGAAATGGCCACTATGAGAAACAATGACTTGATCAGCCGTTGCCCTGACTGTTGATGAACAACTTAACACTTTATCCCTTTTAGTATTTTTTTGTTCTACTTAATACTATTGGTTGAACTCTGTAATTAATACACAATTATTCTTAAGTGTTGAAAATTAACTAAAAAGTGATCGCCGTTAAATATAAGAGTGGGAATAAGAGAGGGAGGACATGTACAGTTTGTGACATGCTCAATCGGACTTGCCCCAAATGATAGAGTTAGAAACATGCCAGGGGATTCCAATTCAATCCCATCAAAGTGGCATGTACCAATGCCATCTCACTAGTCAAAGTGATCAGTTTCAGTTATAATTGATCATAGTGATAGGATTAAGAGTAAAAGGGTCACATAAACATGACTAGTGTCTGCTAATATGAACTGATAGAATAAAAAAGGAGGAGAAGGATCCAACATGGGAAGCGAGATACTCAGCAGACTCATGGAATGGCAGATGTCCTAAACAGCACTCGGCCTCAGAATCAGCCCTTAAGGCATGTGGATCCTGCTGAAAAGCCCATGAGAGTATTTCAGGCATGGAAAGCCAAGACACTCTGGGGGGAAAAAAAACCTAAATGAAAGATCTCCACGAGTGAGATCCCAGTGGAAAGAATGGGTCATCAAAGAAGGAGGTACCTTTCTCTGAAGGGAGGAGAGAACTTCCACTCTGACTACGACCTTGTCTAAATATGATCAGAGTCGGTGAACTCAAAAGGCCTCCATAGCCTTGGCAACTCATGACAAGAGCCTAGGGTGATTACTGATGCCATAAACCAGAGTGTCAGTTTGTTAAGTCAACAACAGGAGTCACTGTGCACTTATTCCTCATGTAGGATCTCTGTCCTTAATGTGCTGTACATTGTGATTTAATGCTATAACTAGTACTCAAACAGTATTTTTCACTTTGTGTTTCTGTGTGAGTGCAAACTGTTGAAAATTTTACTTAATATGTGCTAAGCTGATCTTCTGTATATAAAGATAATTGAAAATGAATCTTGATGTGAATGGAAGGGGAGAAGGAGCGGGAGAGGGAAGGTTTGCAGGCTGGAGGGAAGTTATAGGGGGGGAAAAGCCATTGTAATCCATAAGCTGTACTTTGGAAATTTATATTGATTAAATAAAAGTTATAAAAAATAAAATAAAATGGGAAAAAGTATGAATCTGGAAATCATCATGCTGAGTGACATAAGTTAGTCCCAAAAGGAAAAAAAATATCTTATGTTGTTCCCTGATCTGTGACAACTAACTGAGCGCCTAAAAGGAAACCTGTAGAGGTGAAACTGACACTATCAGAAGCAATAGCAGGATCAGCCCTTGTCCTGACTGTCGAGGAACAGATTATTATTTTTTTCTTTTAGTATTTTCTTTTTCTACTTAATACCATTGTTTGAACTCTTTACTTTGCTTATGGCCCTATTGAAAAACAGACATAGTTTGTGGACTCAAAAGTCTTCCACATCCTTGGTAGCTCAGGGCAGGAGACTTGGGTGATCACTGACAGCATAAATAAGAGTGTCAATTGTTAAATCAACAACAAGAGTCACTGTGCACTTGCTTCCTATGTACTACTTTTGTACATAGGAAGTTGTACTATGAGAATTAATGATAAAAATTGTGTTCAAACAAACAAACAAAAAACACAAATAACACTCTGACCTCAGTAATCACCCAAGGTTCTTGACATGAGCTGCCTTGGCTATGGAAGCCTTTTGGATCCAGTAGATTGACAAGGTCATAAGCAAAGTGGAAGTTCTCTACTTCTTTCAAATAAAAGTACCTCCTTCTTTTGTGGCCACTTCTTTCCACTAGGATCTCACCCACAGGGGTTCTTTATGTAGGACATTTTTTTCCCAGAGTGTCTTATGATTCCATGCCTGAAATGCTCCTTTATTTGAAAGACAGATTTACAGATGGAGGTAGAGGTAGAGGTAGAGGCAGAGGGAGAGAGAGAGAGAGTGAGAGAGAGAGGTCTTCCATCTGCTGGTTCACTCCCTAAATGGCTACAATGGTTGGAGCTGAGCCAATCTGAAACCAAGAGCCAGGAGCTTATTCTGGGTCTCCCAAGTGGGCATATGGGCCCAAGGACTTGGGCCATTCTCCCCAGCTTTTAAAGGCGCATTATCAGGGAACTGGTTCAGATGTGGGGCAGCCAGGACTGGTATCCATATGGGAATCCGGTGCTCCTGGCCAGGGTTTTAACCCACTGTGCCACAGTACCAGCCCTTAAAGATAAGTTTTTATGTCCAAAGGGTAGGTATGAGCTTTGAGAACACATGAAGTGAAAAAAAGGTTACACTGGCACAGCTTTGGACAGCATATGTTATACTTGGGTTGTACATTTCTAAAGAAAAAAATACATAATATAGCTGTATTACTTTTGAGAGGTCATATTTTCCTTCTTTTCTTTTTTTAAAACCTAAATCTCGATCTTGCACTTTCTTTAAGATCATAAACAGAAGGATCCCATTGTGTAAAAGTGCATAGAATTGCATGTTGTAAGTTTGTTCTCTTGTGAATTCCCCTTTATTTGTATCTATCATCCTTTTATAGCCAACATGGGTAAATGGAACATAACCACTAGCTGAGCACTTACTTTACACAATCCACAGTGTTTCTAAAAGCAATTATTGTCCTGTATATGGAGAAAAATTGCTACTTTTATCTGTATTATTATGGGCAAAATCTGAAGAACAAACATATATTTGGTGAATTGTAGAAGATTGCATTTTAAATGGTGAAAATAGAAAAATATTGGAAATTTTATTTGTTTCAAGTTAATGTACATATGATTAGTGTGATTTCCTAAAGGAAATATTCTAATTTCAGATATTGCCATTTTTGTTAATATTATTATATGGAACTATTTTTTCCTTCATTTCTATGGACTTTTTGCTTATTTTCCCTATTTTCAAAGCTCTTTTATATGTAAAACATCAGAATCAGCCTGCTATATCTTACTGTTGTAAAATAAAATCCCTATGAAAGCTAGTTTTCTAAATATTGAAGTACCAAAAATTAATTTTAGCTCTGACTACTCTACTTCTGACTTCCACATGAATATGTAGAAAAAGAAGATGTAGTTTTCAAAATGACTCTTGGAGCTGGCAGTGTGGAGCAGTGGGTTAAGCCACCACCTGCTGTGTGAGAGCCAGTTTGAATCCACATAGCTTCCTTTTATGTTCCTGGGGAATGCAGTTGAAAATGGCCCAAGTACTTGAGCCCCTGCCACCTATGTGGGAGACATGGATGGAATTCCAGGCACCTGACTTTGACCTGGCACAGCCCTGGTTGTTGTGGCCACTGGAGGAGTGAATTAGCAGATGGATGATCTCTCTCTCTGTCTCATCCCCCTACCCCCACAAACACACCCATAACTTTGCCTCTCAAATAAATATTTTAAAAAGAAGACTCCACTATGTTCAAACAAATCCAACTGAAGTTGACAATTAATTGTTGGATGTCCACAGCCTAGAAGCACCATGAAGGACAGCAAGACAACCAGGTCTCACTGCCTGTTAATACAGCAGAGAGCAGACATAACTATGATGAACTGCAAAGAGTACAAGCACATGACCCCTACACAGATCAGCAGAACATAAGACTTTGTTAGTTTTGTCTATCTTCTGTACATTAATAAAGTGAATGAAGGTAAGCTGACCTTCTCTGTGGGGAAAATCACTGCTGTAACTACTGGAGTTCTCTGTTGTTTCAACTGTCTTCTATGTCATCTTCTTGCTCTTACTTTGACAGTTGATGAGTGTCCAGAGACATGAGGGGAGTCTGTCAGGAGGAAGTCTGATAAAGGGTACATTCAAATTTTCATTTAGTTAGACATAATCCTGTTGCTTGCAGTTTCTTATTGCTAGTAATTTATTGCTAGTCATCCTTGTGTAGAAATGGATTCCACTGTCACTGGGCACACACTCAGGATAATGACACATATGAATAGAGATGTTGTGGATCATAGCAAGTGAGCCCTCAGACATGGATCCTCAAAGGCATGTGTGCAGTGGGGGACAACATCCAGTACTGGAGAGAGATGGAAACCAGTCCATGAAATAATCTACCGAATTGTTCAACTCATAAATGGAAAAAAGTGGTAGAGATTCTCCAGAATTTAACAATAATCCCGTGGTTCTTCATGGGAGAATAAAGGAGAAATTGAGATAAGGATATGGCATGTAGAATAAGATTGGGCAAAAATTTGATAAAATATGGAGGGTGTTGAATTGTGTTGGTGGCTAAGACTTTCAGTGATTTCCAGCATTCAGAGTTTTGAAGGGAACTGTTCTAGATTTCAGCTAGAGTGCAGATGACAGAATCAAAAGAATAAGGCTGCAGAAGAGTAATTTAAAGCCCCCTACATTTAAAGGATATAAAGGATTGCCAGATATTTTTAATGAGAAAGAATTTTAATTTATATTAGCATGTTGTCCTCTTTCTGGTTAATTAGGCAATGCTTTTTAATATGAACAAAGTCATAAGAAAATAGTATGCTTCTATACTTATGGATTAGTAGCTACAACATACATAATAATAATTTGTAACACAAACCAAAAATACTGCTCTAGCTTTTAATTTTAGGTCAATAATAACTTCTGTTATTGAATAATCACTATGTGGCCCCTTATTATTTTAAAAGCTTTTCACATTCTTATTTCCTCAACTGTCACAACACTCCATGACTCTAGTAGTGTTATACTTATTTCCTCTTGCAAATAAGGAAAGAACAGCACAAAGAGATTACTTTTTCTTGGGTGACTTGAGATAAATGAAGGAGTTTGGATTTAATTCCCATCAATGATTTCAGAATCCACTTTTTCAACTGCAGCCATAAACTGCCTCTCAGTACTCAAGTGTAGGGCAATGACCTGATGGGAAGAAAAGAAGTTAAACAATCTACTTTCACACACAGTTGGATCCCACAAGAAGTGTTCTGAAGCTACTCCCACATTAATTTTAGCTACTATTAGCATAGCTTTCCTATTTTTGAAGACCTTTAACTCAGCAAATAACAAGATTGGTCATTCTAGATACTCCCCATCAATGTTTCAATGGACATGTCAATGACAGTGAACACACTAAGGTTCTTGAACTTCTTGCTTCCAAGATTCTTGCTTTGCTATTTCCATCAGTCCTCAGACATTTGTATCTTTTTTTTTTTTTTTTTTGACAGGCAGAGTGGACAGTGAAAGAGAGAGATAAAGACATTTGTATCTTAATCTTTACCCACTCCTAACAGCCTCCCCCGGAAGACCCACCATAAACTACACCTCCCACTTACATAGATTCCAAAGCTGCTTTCCTGCCCCAGACACCTAGTTAGAACTTTGTGCAGTAGGCGTCAGACTCAACGCTGTCTTCTCAAGAGGCTTCTTTAAGGATTCTATAGAGCGTCATTAGGTAGTGGTGTGTTTGCCAGTATAATTCCAGCAAAATGGAAAAGATTCAGGAACAAGGAGGATTTTCAAGAGAAATAGTATTAATTTGAGAAAGCAAGGTCTAACTGAGATTAAAATTAACAACAGAGGGGTCGGCGCCGTGGCTCACTTGGCTAATCCTCCGCCTACAGCACCAGCATCCCATATGGGCATGGGGTTCTAGTCCCGGTTGCCCCTCTTCCAGTCCAGCTCTCTGCTGTGGCCCGGGAGGGCAGTGGAGGATGGCCCAAGTGCTTGGGCCCTGCACCCATATGGGAGGCCAGGAGGGGGCACTTGGCTCCTGGCTTTGGTTCCATGCTGTGCCCGCCGTGACGGCCATTTGTGGAGTGAACCAACGGAAGGAAGACCTTTTTCTCTCACTTTCTATAACTCTTCCTGTCAAATTAATTAATTAATTAATTAATAATTAACAACAGAGCAAGTTATCTAGAAATTTATTTGTATATTTCTCATTTAATACTCTAAATCCTGTTGTAAAAAAACAAAAAACATGGAGTGGTGTTCTACAAATGGACTCTGATATCAATGGCAAAATCCTGTAGCTGAGGGCTAGCATTGTGGTGCAGTGTGTTGAGCCACCACTTGCATCACCAAGATTCCATCTCAGTGCTGATTTGAGTCTTGGCTGCTGTGCTTCTGATGGGGTATCTTGCTCTTGCATCTGGGAAGACAGTGGAGGCCTAAGTGCTTGAGTTCCTGCCACCTATGTGGGAGACTGGGATGGACGTCCTGGCTCCTGTCTTCAGTCTGATGCAGTTCTGGCTATTACAGCCATTTGGCTAATGAACCAGGGGATGGAAGATCTCTCTGTGTCTGTCTCTGTCACTCTTTCTCTTTGTTGGTCTGCCTTTCAAGTGAATAAATAAAATAGATCTTTTTTTAAAGCCTGTAGCAGGGAGCTTGGGAACCAACTCCTGATAACTATTAGCAATGCAAATATAAAGGTAATATCAGGCTTTCTTATAAGCAGAATTAGTAAAATAAATCCATTAAAAAGACCATGTAAAAATCCAAGCTTGGAGAACTTTGACATGGAGAAGTTAAATGTGTAGTAAAACTATTTCCTTTGTTCAGCTTAAGTTGTATTTGAGTAAGTATTCTAATATCTAAAGTGTTTAAATTGATTATTGTAAATAATGCTGCATTCTATATGGCATTTATAGTAAATATTTCCTTCAGGCATGGAATCCTTTTATATGGCCTACGGGAAAATTCCTGTGAATCATGATCTTATTTCATAAATCTGTGACTGACAGCTGCTGGGAAAAGATTTCTAACCTAGAGCACACAGGACATTGTATCTAAGTACTTCTGCTCTGTTTGACAAAGATACTAATGAAGTCCTCATTGTGAAATGTATGTGTGTGCATATACCTCTTAGTCACTGTAAATATTTAAAAAGTGACATATTGTTTGTACCAAGGTATCAGGCAACAGTGTTTTATACTTTTGTTTGATAAAATCAATGTAGAGAATAAAGTAACTCAATGAAAGGTTTGTTTCAACCACAACTATGATTAGAATCACAATTTGTCTTATTTTATACAATTTTTCATGCAAATTAATGTTGCTCCCCCATTCGCGGAGGAACGACACTAGACCCTTCGCTGTTCTCTTTGCCCGGCCCTTTCCCAGGTTAGCTGCCATTCCCCCACTTGCAGAGGGAAGATGCCGTCCCGGGTTAGCTGCCGGCCCCCAGCCTCCGCGGAGGGGCGGCACCCCTGCCGCTTTCCCCGCTTCCGCGGAGGGGCAGCACACCGCCGGCCGGCTCTCTCAGGGGCTGCTCAGATGTTCCTCAGATGTTTCCCGGTGCATGTTGTCTCTCTCCTCCTTTATAGTCCTCTTCCACCAATCCCAACTCTGCTACCCACACGCCGAGCACGCTGCTCTCCTCCAATCAGGAGCAGGATCAGCTCCGCAGCTTATCAGTCAAATTGGTGAGGCAGCTGCGTAGAAGTCATTTGCTCTCTCTCAGCGCCATATTGTGGGAGATCAGATGCATAGAATTAGTCTTAGTTCCAGTAATTTAGTCTAGTCTCGGTTGCTCCCCACAAATTAACTTTTGAATTTAGCTCACATCCCTCCTTTTGAAAATATATACAATCTTCTTTACAATATTTGGGACAGATCAGCAAATATAGCTCTTGGTCAAAAATATATTAGAATTAGCTCATTTTCTTAAGAATGAGATAATAAAGAAAATTGAACTGTGTTAATTAAGCTTTGCAAATATGACATATTTTATATTATTTTAAGAAAATATTGGCCAGTGCCGTGGCTCACTAGGCTAATCCTCCACCTTGCGGCGCTAGCACACCGAGTTCTAGTCCCGGTCAGGACACCAGATTCTGTCCCGGTTGCCCCTCTTCCAGGCCAGCTCTCTGCTGTGGCCAGGGAGTGCAGTGGAGGATGGCCCAAGTACTTGGGCCCTGCACCCATGGGAGACCAGGAGAAGTACTTGGCTCCTGCCATCGGATCAGCGCGGTGTGCCAGCCACAGCATGCTGGCTGCGGTGGCCATTGGAGGGTGAACCACGGCAAAGGAAGACCTTTCTCTCTGTCTCTCTCTCACTGTCCACTCTGCCTGTCAAAAAATGAAAAATAAATTAAAAAAAGGAAAATATCTCATCTTAGAGGTGTACTTTCCAAAAGAATAATTTTATAACTTGGCCATATTTTAATAGATAATAATCATCAAAATCCATCAAATGCTCAAGTTCTGTTGTTGCGGTTTCCAGTCTTCATTTATGTCAAAGCCATTTCACAAGAGTTAAAATTCTTTATCAGAATTCAAGACATGAGTGTGGCGAAGCCTGGGAGTAACAGAAGATCTAAGCATCCATTTATTTGTTTTTCATTTATTTCATTTTGCATTTCATTTTATTTAAAATGGGGGAAAAGAGAGAGAAAGAAAGATCTTTCATCCACTGGTTCATTCTCCAAATGCCAGCAATAAATGTGGGCTGTGCTAGGCCAAAGCTGAGAGCTGGGAATTCAGTTTGGATCTCCCACATGGGTGACAGGAACTTTGTTATTTGAGAAATGACCTGTTGCCTCTCAGGGTATGCATTAACAGGAAGCTGGATTGTAACCAGAACCAAGACTCAAACCCAGGCACTCTTATATGTAATGTGGTCCCAGGAGTTATTTTGACACCTGTATCAAATGCGACAACAATGCATTCATTTTTAACTTATTAAAGCAGATTACCAGTTTTTATGTGTTGCATAAGTGAATATTAAGAACTTTTGAATTGATTTTACTTTCCAAAACACAGAAACAAAAATACTGAAGTGTGAGGCCTTCAAACTACCTGCAGGTTATAATGCAACATGTCAATTCATGTAGTTCAGGAAAACAGCCCGTTAAGGTAGAGGTAGAGTTGATATAGTTTTTAAGAGGAAATGAAATCAGATCAGACCTATTGTCATGTTTAATCCCAGTGAGAGTCAAGTTGGGAGTTGATAGTTTCTTTTTTTTTTTTTTTTTTTTTTTTTACAGAGGATCAGTTTAGTATGCATTAAGTAAAGATTTCAACAGTTTGCACCCCCATAGAAACACAAAGTGAAATATATTGTTTGAGTACTCGTTATAGCATTAAATCTCAATGTACAGCACATTAAGGACAGAGATCCTACATGAGGAGTAAGTGCACAGTGACTCCTGTTGTTGACTTTACCAATTGACACTCCTGTCTATGGCATCAGTAATCTCCCTATGCTCCAGTCAAGAGTTTCCAAGGCTATGGAAGCCCTCTGAGTTCTCCGATTCTTATCTTGTTTAGACAAGGTCATAGTCAAAGTGGAGGTTCTCTCCTCCCTTCAGAGAAAGGTACCTCCTTCTTTGAAGACCTGTTCTTTCCACTGAGATCTCACTCACAGAGATCTTTTGCCAGAGTGTCTTGGCTTTCCATGCCTGAAATACTCTCATGGGCTTTTCAGCCAGATCCGAATGCCTTTAGGGCTGATTCTGAGGCCAGAGTGCTATTTAGGACATCTGCCATTCTATGAGTCTGCTGAGTATCTCACTTCCCATGTTGGATCACTCTCCCCTTTATTTGTTCTATCGGTTAGTGTTAGCAGGTACTAGACTTGCTTATGTGCTCCCTTTGACTCTTAGTCCTTTCATTATGATCAATTGTGAACTGAAATTGATCACTTGGACTAGTGAGATGGCATTGGTACATGCCATCAACTCCCAACTTGACTCTCACTGGGATTAAACATGACAATAGGTCTGATCTGATTTCATCATCATTAAAAAAAAATCATCTATTATTTTTCACTTTATGTTTCTATGTGGGAGCAAACTGTTGAAATCCTTACTTAATGTATACTAAGCTGATCTTCTGTATATTAAGATAATCAAAAATGAATCTTGATGTGAATGGAAGGGGAGAGGGAGTGGGAAAGGGGAGGGTTGTGGGTGGGAGGGACGGTATGGGGGGGAAGCCATTATAATCCATTATTCGTACTTTGGAAACTTATATTCATTAAATAAAAAAAAAAGAGGAAATGAAAAAGAAAGGATTAAGCACATAAAATTATACAGAAAAATTGTCTCTCTGCTACTCAGCAGTAATTTTAACTCAGTAATTTAGAAGTCACAGTTTCTGCCGGCGCCGTGGCTCAATATAATCCTCCGCCTTGCGGCGCCGGCACACCGGGTTCTAGTCCCGGTCGGGGTGCTGGATTCTGTCCCGGTTGCCCCTCTTCCAGGCCAGCTCCCTGCTGTGGCCAGGGAGTGCAGTAGAGGATGGCCCAGGTGCTTGGGCCCTGCACCCGCATGGGAGACCAGGAGGAGCACCTGGCTCCCGGCTTTGGATCAGCGTGGTGCGCCGGCCGCAGCGCGCCGGCCATGGCAGGCATTGGAGGGTGAAGCAATGGCAAAGGAAGACCTTTCTCTCTGTCTCTCTCTCACTGTCCACTCTGCCTGTCAAAAAAAAAAAAAAAGTCACAGTTTCACTTTTAATAACATTATGTTGCTGAACTCTAAACTCACAGAATCAAGTTAAATATCCTGTGCAAAGTGATTGAAATACAGGATACAATTACTTTTTGGTAAATTTCAAAATAAAAAAAATACTATAACTTGCAGAGTGTTTTGTTGGTTGGCTTTATGTAACTAAATTTATATTCCTAATTGTTATATTTCTATAAGATTCCTTTCATTTATATAGGTTATATTTTGCAACACCCAAACCCAAATTCTACTAGACAAACATTTTTTTTTTAGCTACAGGACTTAGGGTATTAACTGAGAAATATACAAATAAATTTCTAGATAATTGTTTTGTAAATAGGTGTATCTACAGGCCTCTCTCTGCCTTAGAAAGTACATACAGTACAAGAGTCCTTTAGGATAAACTATCAGGACTCCGTGGCTGCGAAAACTACAGCTTAAATTCATCTGAAAGTGCATTATAATTCCTCCATCTATTAACTTTGAAAACCATGTCCACCATGGAAAACTGCTGTGGTATTTAAATAAGATTGCATGTGCAAAGTGCCTAGTGCACTGTATCGAAAAAGCAAAGAAACAAATCTTCATTCCTTTTACTTACTTCTTCTTTCACTTCAGTCTTTTTATTGCTAACATACTATGTAAATTTGAAGGCATAGACTGATATTCTGAATTCAAAACTTGTCTTCTCATTCTTCAGTCATCTACATCTATTTTTGTTTTTTTTTTACAACTCCTTATTCCAACTTAGCATGTTATCCTCCCTGCATATTTTAAAAATAATACATGGTCCTGCATAACAGAGACATTTCCAGATGGTCTTGCATGCAACATACAAGCTGACTGATCTTGCACATGTTACTTAACCTTTGATAGTCTAGATTTCTTTTTTTTAAAGATTAATTTATTTATTTGAAAGGCAGAGTTGCACACAGAGAGAAGAAGAGGCAGAGAGAGAGAGACAGAGAGAAAGAGAAAGGTCTTCCATGTGCTGGTTCACTCCCTAGTTTTCCCAAATGGCTGGAGCTGGGCTGATCCAAAGCCAGGAGCCAGGTGCTTCTTCCAGGTCTCCCATGAGGGTGCAGGGGCCAAGGACTTGGGCCATCTTCCACTGCTTTCCCAGGCCATAGCAGAGAGCTGGATCGAAAGTGGAGCAGCCAGAACTCGAACCAGTGCCCATATGGGATGCCAGCACCGCAGGTGGCGGCTTTACCCACCGTGCAACAGCACCAGCCCCTTGATTTCTTTTTTAAAAAAGAGTTTACTTGTTGATTTTGTTTATTCTATTGGTAGATAGTGTGTATATGTGATCTCTCAACTGGTTCACTCTCCAAGTGCCTCAGTGCCCCCATTAGCTGGGGCTGAGACTGCCTGAAGTTGGGTCTCCAACGTGAGTAGCAGGAGCTCAAGTACCTGAGCCATCAGCTACTACCTCCCACAGTGCCTATTCGCAGGAAACTTGACCACAAGTGGATGTTATGGGACTTGAACTAGGCATTCCAATTTGCTATACTAACATCCAAGCAGTGTTTAACCCACTGTACGACAATGCAGCCTCAAAGCTTTAACTTCTTTTTTTTTTTTTTTTTTTTTTAGAGAAAATGAATATAAAAACACTTTTCAAGAAGGTCTGTAGAACAAATTATTTAAAAATTCTAGCATGGTGTGAGGTATAACACGTGCTTAATTCAGTTTTTATGAACGGTAAAATAATAGCGGTGATGAAATCTGTTCAATTGTGTCCGCTTTCTGCCCACAATGCTCAGAGTAGTATACATTATAATAATCTAAATAAAACATTTCGCGATTGAACATCTAAGTTGCTTTGTTAGCCATATTTGAGAAACTCTTAAAGCAGCTGACAACAGAAATAAAAGGATGGAGTTTCTCATCTCTTAAAATTTTATTGCTGACTCTTGATTATTCTGCTCATCTTTTTATAGATTGAATTGGATGAAGAATTCTGTCTCTTTCTCTGTGAGATAACAAATGAACGTACCATCTGTAATTTCTGAGGCATGAATCTCATTAATTGAGGATTAGAAAATACCTAGAGTCTTCAATCGATCCAGAAAGTCATCACGGTGTGCTCCTTGATCCACGTAACCCAGTGAATACAACTCCGGCATAGTTTCTCTATGATTCTACTCTGTATCTGTTCCCACTTTCTTCACTAAACCAGCAGTACATGTGCTACCCAGGTGGCAGTGAATGAGGTAATGGAACAATTTCCAGAAAATGTCTAGGGAAAAAAAAATCTCCATTGAGAAAATGGGGTAATTAAAATATTTAGAGCCTGATATCCCTAGGTAAAATATCATTCTTTCTACATGATAGAACTTACCAGAAGTCAGAAGTAGCTGAGTTGATGAAAGAAAAATTTACCTGGTAAGCTTATAAAGCTGTACGGTATGGTAAAATTATTTTACTTAATACTTTTATGTATCTTAATCTTCAATGGTATATTTTTTTAGTGTGACTATGAAGTCAAGTTTTCTTATAATTTATTGAAATGGTGTCCATTTTCAAAGTCTGTATATATTTTGGGAGAATTTCTTGGGTGTCTTGTATAAATTATAGGAATGGGTGAAACTGAAGAGAAACAGCAGATGTTGCTCCCTTTTGAGGAAATCCCCCACTGTGGAAACATTCCTTATACCTACCTGCTGATATTTATGATTCAAGAACATTGATTTAGGTGTTAAAAAATAAGGCCTTCAGGAAAGAGTTTGGTATAGTGGTTACAATGCCACTTAAGACTCCTGCATCCCATATTCGAGTGCCCTGCCTTGAGGGTTCTGCTCCCAATTCCAATTTCCACCTGAAGTGCACCTTAGAAGGGATCAGGTGATCGTTCAACTAACTGTGTCACTGCCATGGACTGGGGATTCTCAGATTACGTCCCCAGCTTTTGACTTGTGCCTGGGTGAGCCTTTGCTGCTGCAGGCATTTGAAGAGTGAAAAAGCAGATTAGATCTCTCTCTCTCTCTCTCTCTCTCTTTCTGTGTATCTGCTTTTCAAATAAATTACATAAATAAATTAAAATTAAAATTTTTGAAGGAAACATTTGCAGATTAAGACTAATTGAAAGACTATTGAAATCGTAAACTTCCTGACGTTATTTTCTCCACATATATCCATGCCTGTCTATATAGAAATATATATATATTTATATATAAGCAAATAATTATGTGTTTAAAGAGTGTGTGTGTGTGTGTGTGCCTGCACAGGTAATAGGCTTGTGTGTGTGTGTGTGTGTGGTTATGGGTATGTGTGTATATTTAAGATATCTGAAAGTTTTCTAGGTGAGCAGATCTTAACAAATGAAAAATAATGCATTTCTAGAACCATAGGGAAAACATCTGTGATGGATTGTTCCATTCGGGTCTTCCCGGTGGCTGGGCTTTAAAGGTGGGTCCTGTAGGATATCCTGAAGGCACCGTTGTGCTGCCAAATAGGCTGCAGCCTCTGTGCCAACGCCCAGGCGGTTCCTACACCCACAGCTGCTATAATGCAGCTCAGCAGGGCCTCACCCCAGCAGATGCTCCATTGGTGAATAACCCATGGGGAGAATCATGCATATTTCCTTGGACAATGAGAGCTCTGTTCCCATTCGGGAACTTGCTTAGGGATAGGAGATTCGGATAAGAGTGAGCCACCAAGTCTTATCATCTCCTCTTACTCAGCCCATCTACCCAGAGTCCAAACAAGCCAGGTAAACATAGCAAGAGCCACACCAAAGTGATTTCAATGGTGTCCTGGGAATGCCTCTATACTGTGCACCCCACAGGAATAATTGCCGTGGTTTTGACGTGATAAACATCCTTGGCAGGACAATGTTCAGGATGCTTTGAAGACATAATTTTCTCATGGTAGTCTGGCACTTAGACACTTGTTTAGAAAATAATGTAATACAATTATAGGATTAAGCAAATGGGTAAAGGTCTAATAATAAGTCCATTTTGTCAGGCCCTCCTGAGGTTTACAAAAAAGCATCTAAATAAAGGTCCACTACTTTCAGGAAAAGGCTCCCAAAAAAAGATCATCTGAGATAATATTTTATGCTGTTTTAATAAATATACTTACAAACCATGTAAGATATCATCCCAAAAGCACATGTAGATTTATTTGTTCCTGTTTATACACATATGTGAATTTGTTTATGATTACCCCTGGAATAAAGTAACACTTACAAAATTTGAAACTTGAATTGAAAGGTGAAATAGGAGAAAGGAAACATATCTCTTTAACTGACTTGGCACACTTTCAGAAGACATCATTAAGAGCATTTATATTTTAATACAAAGTGGGATCTCACAGAATTACAATTGCCCATTTGGCTGAGATGAGTTTGAACACTATACGCTACAATGTTGACCAAGCAAAAACTTAAGATTTATTTGCAAGTATGAAATGCTTAGATGTTCCAGTAACCTTTGATAGCCCTTACATATAACAATTGATTTGCTGCCAAATCTATCATCTAATTCTATACAACAATTCAGAGTAATATCAATGTTTATTGGCATTTACCTAGGTACTACTGGGATGCCATGTGAGTATGAAGCAAAGCATTTAAAAACTATTATTATGTAATAATCAATAGCAATCTTCTCGGCTAATCCATGCTTATACTAAGCAATATTATCCATTATATTAACTCAGGCAACACTTAACTTCACGAGAAACTGAGACAGTAAGGCCAAGAGGGAGCAAACATTATTTCGTCCACATTCTCTAATTCTCTAACTTTAGGACTCACTGACTGTAGCATACGTGACATTTTGTTATGCACAGGGGTCAGTAGACCATGACATTTTGCAGAAGTGGAAGAGGGTGTTTTTGTGAATGTTTCATTTCCCACCCAATGCTATGAGATTTCATGCTCTTTCATAAGTGGGCCGCTTTATGCACAAAATACGAAGATTGCTTCAGGAAATGTCTGCCTTGGTGAACCTCTTCCAAAATCAGACCTTTCAATTAAGCCGCAGTATTGCGGGCATAGTGTTTTGAAATGTCTCTACTTGAATTCCTACATGCTTAGCTATGCATCACCTGTGTCCTTGTTACCACACCTGGTGGGTTCTGCTCAAAGTTGAGCATGGTTTGGCAGGTTTACTGAGATGACTGCCCTTCCTTAATGACTGCATGAAGTGATCGGCACTGATTCATCTCAACTCCTCCCCCTACCTTATTTTTCCTCAGCAAGAATATTTGATGCTAGAATAGCTCCATGCAATTAAGGCACATTCTTCATCAACTGACATTTAACGTTGGAGAGTAAGGGACATTTGAACAGACTCTTCCCCCAGGTTTGAAAAAACCAATAACTTCAATCACTGCAGGTTGTTCAGCCAAACTTGAAAAAAGGCTATCTTTAAGTACAAAATCACATTGAAAATGCAGAATGAGAGAAAGACCAAGGTACAATAAAATGAATTGCTCATTGAGATCTATGTGATATAGTGTTGGTCACTAGGTTTTCCAAGTCTCATGTTTGAATGGGATCTTTCCTTTCATGCTGTGCAGTTTAATTCTTGACAGCAGTCTTTCTTCCGTTCTCTCCCAACCCTCCTCACTCAATCTATGGAACTAACAGGCTGGAAGTAACAGTGAGTAAAAAAGAACCACACTGGTGTGTGTTCCTTGTAGATTCTAGTGACTTAGTTCACATAATCCTCCTGGTAGATGTTGTCTTATTATGAATATAGATTAACTTGTCAAAGAATGGAAGGTACAAATTCAGTTGAGTGGATTTCATTGGTATATGTTTGCCAAATTTATGCTATTTGGAACCATATTCATTACCTCTGCTGACTTCTTGTACTCATAAAGAGGAAAAGGGAGAAAAAAATGGATGCAAATTTTGGTTTCTTTAAGAGTTGAATTAATTTCCTCATAAGTACTTGGGAACATTTACAGCAAAAGGCAAGCATGTGATCTCATGCAGATACAACAACACTTAAATATCTGCATGTTCTTAGGATCAGCTATATATCATATCATGCACAGAGCACAAGAACTTGGAGCATCTCATTTAAGAAATGACTGATATGGAATTGAACCTCAGTTTTTTCAGCTTATTTGTTTATTGTTCTAAAGGTTAAATTATCAAAAGGGTATGAATCAGACTTGCAGAATAGTTGCTCTTCCTGCTTCTCTTTTTACAAATGCATGTTCAGAACAGGAAAAAGGAGTGGGGTATTTTAATGAAGAAAAGCTGTGCTGACTAAAGACCAGAGAACCAGTAAAAGCCTCACTTAATTGACAAGCAGCTGCCTTAGCTTGGAGACCATTGATTCATGTATGTTTTTGGCTCACAAAGTAAGTTGTTGAGATCTACTATGTAGTTCTTTTAAAGATGATGTTAAAACATGCCAACTAATGTTAAGAAGTTATCATATAATATTAATGGTTTATCAGTTTACTGCAAAAATATCATTAAAATTAAATGTTTAAGGTTAAACTTTTTCAAATCTTTAACATATCAGATATGGAACACAAGAAAAAAGCATACTTTCCACATCCTGTATATATAAACAAGTATAGTAAGTTCAAGAACATAAATAATTAATATGTAGTGATAATTTATTATATTAATCTGTAGTGATAATTTAAAGAAAATCAACTTTTAGTTATTATATAGTGAAAAAAGCTATAGGTAATTTGACACATAAATTACATATAACGGAATATTGATATAGACTTGATTGTACATTAAAACAATTATGAAATTATGAGACCACAGGGGAAAAATACAATGAAGAAAGTAAAACAACAAAACATGGAATTCTATTTCTAAATTAAAATAGGAAGCGGTTTTTGGACACTAAATTCATGAGCCAGGGCATTTATCTTAGTGTGACTCCCTTCACAGTGATCTCTGTGGAAATTCAAGAGAAAACATTTTTGAATCAAATAACTTAATCTGTTTTATAAAAGGTTTAAGGTTCATTCAGTTATTAGTGAAATAGCATAGTTTTTTGTCCTCTAGAAAGTGGCTGTTGGTGTCATATTTTGTCTAATGCTTGACCCTGAATGTCCTCCCTCACCTGTTTACTCAAAGGAATAACAGCCGTGTGTTTATTTAATTGAAAATACTGTGACTTCTGGGTTAAAATAGTAGCATTAGGTATTCCTTTCTCTCTCTCTCTCTTTCACTCTCTCTCTCTCTCTGTTTAAGATTTATTTATTTATTTAAAAGACGCAGTTATAGGGAGAGTGGGAGAGAGAGAGATCTTCCATAGCGGTTCAGGCCCCAAATAGCTACAATAGCCTGCATGTTCCAGGCCTAAACCAAGATCCCCGTATTGCCCTCTGATCTCCACATGGGTGGCAGGGGCCTGAGTACTGGACCATCTCCCGCTGCCTTCCTAGGCACTTTAGCAGCAAGTTGGATTATAAGAGGAACAGATAGGACTTGAATCAGTCTCCAGTATTGGATGTAGGAGTCACAGGCAATGGCTTAACCCACTGCTCCACAATGCTGGTCTCTTTGAGAGAAATATGTGGAATGTGAAAACAAAACAAAACAAAACCACAAAAATACATCCCAAGGATTTTGTTACACTAGTGAGTCTGTTTTTGGAATCAGAGTATGTTTGCACCTGTTGTCTCTGAATACTCTGGACCAAGTCTTATGTGTTTCTAACCCTCCACTTTGCAAACTATTTTACTCTACTTGATGTTCATGTGAGTGTGTGTGAGCAGGCTAAAGAGAGAGTGAGACAAAATCGAAGGATTATAGGGGAAGAGGACATAGCACATCTCAGAGAAAGAGCAGGATATAGGCAAAGAGAGGAGGTAATGAGAAAAAAGACTGTAAGCACTGGCAGAGTGATAGAGCCAGTAGACACATTTACACAGGCTCACACACAGGGAAATTGTGCCTGATTTTAACTGAGAATTGTGTTCCTAATAAAATATGTGAGGTATGATTTAGTAGTGCTATAATAAAATATGCCACGGCAGGCTTGAGAATTATTGTTCCTTAAGCTGAGCGATGGCCTTCCTAAGGTGTGCTACGGAATGCATTGATTTGTTAGCCCTAAAAATCGTGGTGTGTCTTTCAGCTCGGAAGTACAGAATGTGGCGCTCACTCCTGGTGACTCTCCAGAGGCCTAGGGCTTTGACTGTCAGTCTTGTCTGATTCTCTCCAGGCTGTGCTTTTCCTGTTGAAGAGCATGCCCACGAAAGCTTGCATCCCTCCTCTTTCACACGATGTCCCAACTCTATCCAGGGCTCCCGAATCCCTGGCTAATAGGAGCACACCTACTTCCAGGACCCACGCAGGCCCTACCCTACATTCATCCTTGAAAATGCAGTCTGGATTCTGCCTGGTGTATACACCCCAGTGCTGAGCACTACTGAGTGGGCAGCTGGAGTGTCCACACAGGGGCCGGCTCCAATGTGCACACACCTGCATCACAGGGCAGGACAGAGCTGGTGTGAGTACAGAGGATGAAGGCATATCTCAGATAAGGGGGCACTCCCACTCATTCCAGGCCAGCACATTCCTGTGAGAAAATCCCAGGAGTCCTCAATGCAGAATTTCAACCTGGCCTTCAGGTGTTAATGAGGACTTTTATTTGTCAAAGTAGGATGACAGAATGTCTATTGGGAGCATGATAACATCTTACAGAACTCTGGACTGTCTGGACAGATTTCATGTGGGTTTTAATTTGTTCTTTTGCCTGAATGTGAGCCGTGGACCCGGTCTAGGGAGCTTTGATCAGATGCAGTGCTAAATACGGGCCAAGATCAGTTGTTTCTGAATTGAAAGGATTCTGCCAGGCAGAAACATATTGATTAATAATGATTGTAAAGTCAATTCTGATGATCACCCACTTGCTAATGAGAGAGAAAATCATAAAAGCTACCCACTTTTACCCTCTAATATTTGAGGCTGAAGAACTTATTTATTGACATACACTTAGATAAGACTCACTGACCACTCCTAACTAAACAGTTCTTATATTGCTACAAATCTGAACCTATTAGGCTATGAGAAATAGCATTAATATTGAATACAGCTTCCTTAATTTAATTTCACAATAGAGGACAGTACTTCCAAAACAAAAGACGCCCACACTGAATCAGCTCTCTCATTGTTCCGTAAAAGACACCGCTCAATTTCGAAAAAAACAAACAACTCCCCCAAAAAGGATCATTATCACGCTACCTAATTAACTGAAAAAAAATTGTTATTCAGAT
The DNA here is from genome assembly GCF_051225735.1 of Oryctolagus cuniculus. Lineage (NCBI taxonomy): Eukaryota > Metazoa > Chordata > Mammalia > Lagomorpha > Leporidae > Oryctolagus > Oryctolagus cuniculus. Next base: position 7,935,503 of record NC_142875.1, on the reverse strand, counting down.
AACTGCTCACATGTAATGCTATCTTCAGCTTCAAATTGGGAAATTTCTTGGCAATTTGAAAAGTGGCAACTTTAATAAAAAAGGAAAAAAAAACAACCAAGGGAAAATGTTCAGCCTAGGAAAGAATGTCTTTGACACTTGTTGCCACATAAAGGAAGGAATGACATTACTCCTTAACACTTTCAAAACACCAGGACTGAAAGAAGAATATTTTTAGTAACCAGCTTACCAATTGCAGGCTTATTATCTTTCTTGGAATCCTGTCTTCCTTAATTGAGATATTTGCATTTAGAAGTCCCTTTGAATCATCTTATGTTCTGTGATCCTTTGCAAATAAGATAACAAACAAAGCTATTTGGAACACGTTCAGTCATCCTCATTAAGAGACGCCAAGACCCTCTCTCAGAAAATATGAGGCCAGGTGTGATTCTCCAACTGCTTTACTTGTTTGGCCCTTTGGGATGTCAACATAATGATCTAATCAGACTTCTTCTTTTCAAATATCAATGAAACATCAAAATAATATCTTTGCTGAGTACAGTGCTTATGCAGTAATATCCAGGTGACCATTGCAATGTACGTTGGCAAGGCTAAGGATTCTGGACCTCTCTTTCCTTGAACATGACAAAAGGCAAAGTGGATTCATAAAAATTCTTCACTCTTGACTGCAGGCATGAAAAAGATCACCCCAAACATAAAACAGGAGAAAAGAACTCTGCACTTGACATTAGACATTATTCAGAGTGGGTCACAGGGGCAAGTTTTGGATCCAACTCATCAGGACATGTCTCTGTCATTTTAGATGCTGAACTTCAATCAAGCACAAGGTTTGGATCTCCCAGTATTTGACTGCTTTTTCACTCTCTCATTTTAGCATGAACATTGTTGACCTTTAAGCTATTATATTAATAAACATAATTCCTACAGAGTATTAACCTCATTATTTCCTCTTACACTTGATTTCAACTTCTTCTCCCTTCCCAACCTCCTTCCCTTCCTGGCTCCTTTGCTCCTACCTTAATTTGGTCAATCTTTCTTTTTTGTTCTTTATACTTAGGTGATGATGTAGTTCCTTTCTAATTCTACACAAATACCTAAATGACGGGAAAAAAAAGCACACTTTTCTCTTTAGTTCATAAGTGAATGTTCAATGCCCGGAGTAGTGCCTGGTATGGAATAGCAATGTTTAAATGTTGTTTGCATAAATTATTGATAAAATAGTTTTTATAATCTCTCTAGGTATAATGATATTGTTTAAAACTGATCATAGAGATTTTTAGTGCTTGGAATTATAATAAATATAAAAATGATAGATTTCTCATATTTTTGTAGTAACAATACTTTGGCAAACAATTAAAAAATCTTACAACATCATAAAATTTTTAAGTGTGGAGGATAATTATTTACAAAATATTGTTTACACTGCTAAATTTTCTAGAAACAATCCAAAACAAGTGTGAAATAGAAATAATTATGTGCATTAAGATATTGACATTAAGTAATTTTTGTAGTCATTAGTGTTACATTTACAAAGCAGTCAAAATAATGTTAAACAAGACTGGTTTTATGCTTACAATAATAAAGCAGAGAACAAAATTTTACTTCCTGAATGCTTGCAACTATGAGCTAAAATTTACATAGATTTACATAGGTTTGTTTACATATATTAAATAAAGTGTACATTGAACAGTTTGCAGGTGTTTGTGTGTAGTTGTAACTGTTTTTGAGAGGCTGTAGTATTTATTGAGTATTTCTCCATAATTTCCAAGTCTTAAGATGAAGAAAACAAATGTATTTCAAAAAATAGTAGAATGAGATCAATGATAGTTCTAATTAAAATTGTAAAAGTAAGGTTTACTAGTTTGTAGAAAAGAATAGTTTAAATCTTAAAAGAAGTTGCATTCTGCATAAACTAGAGGACAGAGAAGTTAAGATCAATACATTTTTAATATATTAATATACTTCAAATGTTTATGGAATAATTGAATTAAAAGATAAGTTTATTTTGATTCAGAAATTTTTGAAACCTATATGTGGTTTTTTCATGATGCTTTTTTTCATGAATTTTCTGAAGACTCCTTGCATGCATGAATTTAAATTGTTCTGCACCAAAATGTACTTTAAATCTATTTACCATCCACATTTTGAAGTCTTCTCATGTAGCCAAGTTTGAAAGTAAAAGCAAATTCATACCAATAAAACCAAGATTATCAAAATTTAGAGCAGTAATCTCCAAATTGTTCAATCCCTAATTTTTTTGCTACTTAGTTATGTTTTCTTCAAATCCCAAGTTGCATTTCAATTTTCCAGATGAGACTTCAGAGGCTTTGAGTGACTAAATTTGCAGCGTTTCCAAAGGTAATAGAGTATGTAAGTATAGAGTGAGAAATTACTTCTAGACTCTCACTAATTAATCCAAAGTCTAGACATTTGACCATTATTCTAAAAATATCTAAATTCTTTTTTTTTAACTTTTATTTAATGAATATAAATTTCCAAAGTACAGCTTATGGATTACAATGGCTCCCCGCCCCATAACGTCCCTCCCACCCGCAACCCTCCCCTTTCCCTCTCCCTCCCCCCTTCCATTCATATCAAGATTTATTTTCAATTATCTTTATATACAGAAGATCAGTTTAGCATATATTAAGTAGAGATTTTAACAGTTTGCACCCACATAGAAACACAAAGTGAAAAATACTGTTTGAGTACAGCACATTAAGGACAGAGATCCTACATGAGGAGTAAGTGCACAGTGCCTCCTGTTGTTGACTTAACAAATTGACACTCTGGTTTATGGCATCAGTAATCACCTTAGGCTCTTGTCATGAGTCGCCAAGGCTATGGAAGCCTTTTCAGTTCACCAACTCTGATCATATTTAGACAAGGTCGTAGTCAGAGTGGAAGTTCTCTCCTCCCTTCAGAGAAAGGCACCTGCTTCTTTGATGACCCGTTCTTTCCACTGGGTTCTCACTCGTGGAGATCTTTCATGTAGGGTGTGTTTTTGTTTTTGTTTTTGTTTTTGTTTTTGTTTTTGTTTTTTTCCCCAGAGTGTCTTGGCTTTCCATGCCTGAAATACTCTCATGGGCTTTTCATGCAGATCCACACACCTTAAGGGCTGATTCTGAGGCCAGAGTGCTGTTTAGGACATCTGCCATTCTATGGGTCTGCTGTGTATCTCGCTTCCCATATTGGATCGTTCTCTCCCCTTTTTATTCTATCATTTAGTATTTGCAGACACTAGTCTTGTTTAATGTGATCCCTTTGGCTCTTACTCCTATCATTATGATCAATTGTGAACAGAAACTGATCACTTTGACTAGTAAGATGGCATTTCTCCATGCCACCTTGATGGGATTGAATTGGAATCCCCTGGTATGTTTCTAACTCTTCCGGTTGAGGTAAGTCACCTTGAGCATGTCCCGAATTGAACATCTCTTCCCTCTCTTACTCCCACTCTTATATTTAACAGCAATCACTTTTCAATTAAGTTTCAACACTTGAGAATAACTGTGTATTGATTACAGTATCGGTGACAACTAACTGAGAACCAAAAAGGAAACCTGTTAAAGTGAAATGAACACTATGATAATCGGTGACTTGATCAGCCCTTGCCCTGACTGTTGATGAACAACTTAATACGTTATCCCTCTTAGTACTTTTTTGTTTATTTGTTCTACTTAATACTTTTGGTTGAATACTATAATCAAATATCTATATTGTTATGAAAATGAGTCTTACTCAAAATTCACAGCAATGGAGAAGCAAATTGGGTGCAGTGTTGGGTGAATACAGAATTGTGACCTCCAAACTCTATGATGTCCTTGGGCTTACATGAAAGGCTGTTCCCAGTAAGGTGCCATGACTTGACACCAAGACCTGACAACTTTGTCTTCCTCCAGAATAGGAAATGACTGTTAATTATCCATTATTAATAATCCATCATTTTCTTGTCATCAAGTGCTGATAAGAATACTTGTTTCCACAGACCCTAGCCACAATGAATCCACTTCCAAATGTTTAACTATGACTTAGTGTTATCAATGCCCTAACTTTACCCTAGATTGCTGTAATCTTACTATAGCTCTACTTGAATTGAATACATAGTACATATAGAAAATAGTCTGATATGAGATTAGAAAAAAAAAGTCAGTTTCATTCATAAAGTGCTTAAGTACCATTTCAAAATAGTCAGTCTTAGTCATGGGTTAATCAAAAGAAATCAGTGACTCATAGTGGGAGATGAAAGAGAGGCTGCACCTAAATACCACAGGAAGTTCTATTGTTCCCTTGAGACATGGGATTAGGAGTATCACAAAGGGTGAAGCCGTAGAGAATGTACAAACTTTTATAGGGAAATGTATGGCTTCTGTATCCAATAATATTCTGGAAACAGAACAAAATACATAGGGAAAGTCCAATTGTCTCACAAGATTTCTGCGGCAGGCCCTCATCCATGATTTTACCATTTCTGTCATGTTTATTTGTAAAATGTTCATTTATTTGAAAATCAAACACACACACACACACACACACACACACAGAGAGAGAGAGGAAGGAGAGAGGAAGAGAGAGAAAGAGAGGAGGAATCTCTTATTTGGTGTTCTCTTGCCAAATGATTCTAACTGCCAGGGATGGGACAGGTAGATAGCGAGATCCAGCAACTTAGCCCAGGTCTTCCACAAAAATGGAAGGGACTCAACCACTTGAGCAAACTCAGAATCTCCCAAGGTGTGTGTTAGTCAGACGCTGAGTCAGGAGCAAGAGAAGACTCAAAGCCAGATACTCCACGTGGGAGGTGGGAGTCCCTAGCAACATCTTAACCACTAGGCCAAATGTATGCTCCGTGTCAGTGTGGTTATTTAATTGTACCTAACTTCTAATGTATCTCTACTTTTTATGTTGAGATTGTGATATTTGAACAGTACCACAAGGAATTCATTGGGAAATTTTGAATATAAAGTTCAAGGATTTGATTCTCTTTAGAGTATTTCTCCTTTACAAAAAGCTAAAAGAATCTGAAAATATGCAAGATGACTAGTCTCCTGGTACTAGGCTAGTACTAGACTATCAGAAACTAGGCTGGTACTAGGCTATCAGAAACTACATAATGGCATGAGCTGTACGTTTGTTCCATGTATTTGTGCACATACACATGTGTGTATATGCACACACATACATGCACATATATGTATGTATGTATTTAGATTTCTATACCTGTTATCTTTAGTGGTCTGTAAATGTAGCACAGATTTAATCACAATGATCCATTATTCAAAAACATCTGAAGATTTTTCATTACTTGTGAAAGTAAGGCTTTCATCCTAGCAATTGTGAATGGATGTGTTGCTTATTCATGATACAGACCTTATTTCTAGTTAAACTACATCCCTCAGCCTCCCAACAAGCCACGTGAAACCTTATTTCCCCTTTTCTATACTCCTTACCTCTATGTGATTCAGTGTAATCCATAACTTCTGACAAAGTCTTAGGTTAAGTATTCAATTTTACTTGTTACTGGAATCACATGTTCTGGTATCATTCCTATTGAGTATTACAGCCAGTATTTTGAGCAAAGTTTAGTCAAAAGAAGCTGGAAAAAAAGAAATGGAAATAAAGAAAAAGAAAAAGGAAATGAAACGAAACCTTGATCTGGCTCTTTTAGAATTTATATAATGTTAAAGTTCTTCCTATGTTATTGGGTGAAAATTCAGATGGTCTTACCCCCCCTCCCTTGGCAAATCTTACTTAGCAAAAATGCTTTTATTTCTTGTAAGAGACAATCACAAAGTTTTAAAATTGGCCCTTGGGTTGTCTGTTTCTGTGACATAATCAAAAATATGTTTTTGCTTTTCCTCAAGGATGAGGCTGCTCCACTGCCCCTGCCCTGGTTCTAGACAAGCGGCCTGCAGCCTGAGAAGAGACTGTGTTTGCACAATCATCACCTCCCTGACTCATTTAGGAGTATTTCTAACTATCTGGGTGCTGAGGGACATCACAGCTATTAAGAAGGGAGAAGGAACATTTTGCTCCATAAATGAAGTTGTTTAATATGGGCATTTAGTTTCCTGGTAACAGCTGGTACTTTCACCTTTCCTTCTAATGGGATATTTGGGGATCCTATGGAGAGCTCATCTCTGTTTCCAGCATCATCCCACTGGAAGTCTTTGAGTCACTGATGTGTGATTCTCAGGCTTATCATCTACTCCCTTCTGAGTTTTCAGGGAAACTGATGCCTTCAGCATGTATGAATCTGGTTGCATATCCTTTTATAAGTACTATCCAATAGGATGTATGACTCAATTCTGCATCTCTTACAGGTGGATGAGGCCCATGCATCCTGTGTCCTAGAAGACGCTGATAGAACACCTGGATCCTCATGGAGTTGTAATCTTTCATTCACTACAAACATCTAACAACGTGGCTTGCCTATGAGATTTATAAAGCAGAAGTTCGGATACCAGCTGTGGTGATTAGTTCTGTGTGTCAACTTGGCAAAAGATCATAGGCTGTAATCTAAGCAGTAATATAAGAATTGCTGTGGAGTATTTGGTATTGTGATCCATATCTAGAATCAGTTTCACTAAGTAAATAAAATGGTCCTTGATAATGTGAACCATCCTCATCTAACTAGATGAAGGCCTTAAAAGCAAAACTGAGGTTTTCAGCCAACAGACTACACGACAAACTTCAGAATTTCCAACCTCCACAATTTTATAAGCCAATTATTTATCTCCTCTATAGGTAGATAGGTAGATTAGATAGATAGTTTGATTGATAGATAGATAGATAAGATAGATAGGGGCCGGCGCCATGGCTCACTTGGTTAATTCTCCACCTGCGGCACCGGCATCCAATATGGACACCGGGTTCTAGTCCTGGTTGCTCCTCTTCCAGTCCAGCTCTCTGTTGTGGCCCAGGAGGGCAGTGGAGGATGGCCCAGGTGCTTGGGCCCCTGCACCAGCATGGGAGACCAGGAGGAAGCACCTGGCTCCTGGCTTCAGATTGGTGCAGTACCGGCCGTGGCGGTCATTTGGTGAGTGAACCAACAGAAGGAAGACCTTTTTCTGTCTCTCTCACTGTTTGTAACTCTACCTGTCAAATAAAAAATAAAAAGATAGATAGATAGATGATCATATATGTGTAAATATTCTTAGTATGTTCCTGAATAATACAGCATTCCAACTATCTCATCACCTTACCAACAATAAATGACAGATTTTAAACTTTATAAATGGCCCACTTGAATCCTTTCATCTATATTGAATTGAGACATGAGTCTGACCTTGAATGTGTCTAACCATAAAGCAAGCAAATCTTTTCAAAGCGTCACCCTGTGTCCTATCGTAGCTCTTTGTACCTTGTTGATGAAGCACAGCTCATTAACTGATTCCTGATCCCTTAGAAAATTTTGGTGTGATCATACATTTGGTTCTGGTACCTGATATGCATCATTGAAGCTTCTTGGCGAAAACAAATACTTTCTTTTCTCTATAGTATCTAATTAAGAAATCATTTATCCACAGGTTCCACTGTTGCCAACCACACATTTGCAGCTACAAAATCTGTAGCACAGTTTCAGCTTTGGAGGAGTTTACAATGTGCTTGATAGAGACAAACATCATAAACATTTTGTTGTACTTTGAAAGGAATTAAGAAAAAAATTAAAAGATAGGGCTTAAAATAATTGTGATAGCTCTTGGACAGTTAACAGTAGTAAAATACTGGAGAATATAGGGAGAAGAAATGTAATTCAATCAAAAAGGATATCAGAAGTAAATGGATAGGCAGATAAATTTGGGGTTGGCAGGAAGAAAGAAAAAACCATGGAGCAGGGAATGGGAGCTAAATTATGAGGACTCCTGGAAGACAGAGTTGCAAGTAGAGAGTAGGCTTATGCTAATTTAGATTTTGAAAGTCAAGCAACTCAATTTTCACCTGAGGTAATAGGTAACGAAGTCATGGATGTAAATGATTGGCGTGTAAGGATTTAGGTAGTAGTACTCAAGACGGGGCCTGGGCAATGAGAAAGAGCATGGAGAATGATAAAAATGTGTGATGGACAGCAAGTCTGCCAGAATGATATTGTCAAGATCCAGTTATAAGTAGTTAGGAAAAGTTCATGTTAGCAGGTGACAGAACACTAGAGACAAACAGCACCTGTTATTGTGTGAAGTTGCAAAATGGCTGGTCCTTAAGTCAGGCTAGTGAGTATTAGGGCTGTGAAGAGCTCAGTGACATGCATTTCTAGACAAGGATTTTTTTCCCATGGTTTCTGTGGAATTCTATGTTTGAAATGGCTTCTAACTAATCCTACTTCCTACATAAAATATATTCTCCCAAATGTGAGGCAAATTATTGGTGTTGTGGACACCCATCCAAAAACTGCCAGTCATATACATATGATTAAATATTAAATATGCTAAATAGGCAAAAGTATTTTTATTTACCTATGCTAATGAAAGGCCTTTTTTAATTTCACTTTTAGCATGAAATGGCTACAACTTAACAAAAGCATTATATTGTTCACATGAAATGGAAAATAAACCATACTACTTAAACATTACTCTAGGTGTTGGCTTTATTTTTTTTTTTCTATTTTCTCAGCAGGTCTGTTCCATCCTTTGTGAAAATTTGGCAGTTAAAATGCCAAGTTTTGAGAAAGAAGTAGAAGTGGGTACTTTCCTTTAAGAAGTGCTTTTGAAATGGGTATTTAAGGTTTTTTGAGAAGTTATTTACAGGAATAGATTGGATAAAATAGCAACATACAACACCAAAGTGGCAGTGACAGCAGCTTCCGTTCTCACTCTCAGTGGTGGGGAAGCACTTATGATAATTGCTAGACAAGTGGTAAACTCACTCAGTTGGAACCATGTGATTGATTTCTACTCTCCACCATCCTGAGATTTTATACTTTTGTAATTTTATTGTTTATTCAATATTTATTTTGGGTGCAACAAAATCATTAGAAAAACTATCATGCAATATCTTTATACTAGTAATAAATATTATTGTTTACCAGTTTCCAAAAGTTATTTACTCCCGGCCTTTCTAAATGCACATAGTAGGTCTGAAAGAAATATTTGTTGACAGTCTGGTTCAACCTTTAGTAACTCCTCATTATCAATAGCATGTAGAGAAAATGGGCCACTTGCTGATTAAGATTGCTGCATCATGTGAAATGTTTAGCCTTCCTGCCACGTGTTTCCAAGACAGAGCCATGGACTCTGCTTTTCTCACCCACAAAGGATCCCTGGAACCATAATCTATTTTGAGTAGAAAAGCTACTTCTGATCTTTTCCTTGAAATGCTAAATATCCTTCAAGTAGTAACACAAAAATGATTTTCCATGAGAAGTCCCCTAACTGCACAGTGTTAAGGATTCACCGTTTATTTCAAATGCCTGTATTATTTAATTCATTCATCACATAGCTACTGCTTTGATCATGATTATCTGTGTCTATAGGTTATCTTGCTAGTTAGATTATCAACATAAATTGTCTGATTTTATCTGTCCTTTTTTGTATCTCTCAAATTGTTGCACATTATCTTTTAAAATTCTAGTGGAGCATGATGAAATAGAAGCAATATTGGAGCATGAGGTTAACACTGGGTTCCTGTACCTTAAATTAATGCCTTTTAATCATTCTAATCACACAACTTCCCAGCCTCACCATCTAACACCCCTGCATCTACATCATCTGCACATTTAATCCTCTGATTTCCTGTTACTTTTTTATTCACATGGACATATCTGTCATCCTTGTAACTGTTCACATTTATTCCATGAAAAACTCTACAAGATTCAAGTTTTTATTAGTTGAATTTTGAAATTTCAGGTTAATATGAAATACCTGTACGTTTTGCGTGATGTGTAGTTCAATACTCAATAGCTTTACACACCAAAAACCAATCACACCATTTCCTTTATGTTAACTAAAGTGACACTACCGTTCTGTAGAACAACAGATTATATTACCTTCAGCCAACTGCATTTTAGCACACATCATACAATTTTTCTCTATCCCCACAACCTTCTCAAACGTTAGTAATTATTATTTTAAAATGTTTTATTTTTTATGCTTGAAAGGAAGACTGACGGAAAGACACACAGGGAGACATAAAGAGTAAGTATCAGGGGGTGGAGGAGGCGGAGAGAGAGAAAAAAAGAATCTTCCACCTAGAGGTTTTCTCCCCAAATGTCTGCCAAAGCCGGAGCTGGGCCAGGCCAAAACCAGGAGCTAGAAACTACACTGCTCTCTAGCACAGGTGGCAGGGACCAGGTACCTAAGCTGTAACCTACTGATTTCTAGAGTAGCCAGGACACTAACTTGTTCCCAAATAAAGGGGTGTTGTTTCTGCAAGTTATAGCAGTTAAACACACTGTGCCACGATGCTGATTCCACATCACCATTGTAGAGTCATAGCAACTGTACATATTTTGGTTTGTTTCCACATATGAAAGAAAACTTGTATTTGTCTCTCTATGTCTGGTTTATTTCACTTAACAATAATGATCTTCAATTCCATCCATTCTTTTTTTTACACATATCAGACTTTTATTCATTTTTATGGATGAATAATATTCCATCGTGTATATTTATCACATTTTCTTTATTCATTCATCTGTAGTTGAATATCAGAGTTGATCTCATATATCATCTATTGTGAATTGTGCTACAACAACATGGGAGAGCAGGTATCACTTTCATATAATGATTTAATTTCCTTTGAATATATTCCCAGAAGTGAAAGAGCTGGGTCATACGACAGATAAGTTTCTAGTTTTTTAAGGAACCTCCATAATACTCTCCATAATGCCTGCACTTTTTTGCAACTTTAAAACATGTGACTTCCCATGTTGTTTCTCACCTCAACGTTATTTCAACATTAAGTGTTTCATTCTGCCAAAGAGTGGAAAAGCCAGATCCCACTGATTCTAATACACTTTCATCAACTGCACATTTTCTATATCAGGAAGTGTTTCCTACTTTCCCCTTTTGTTGCTTCCAGATTTTAGGACAAACATGATGGTGCGATACCTTTTTTCAAAGATCAGTTGGCCACATTGCATTCCTACCTAGAAATGTTGTCCAAGATTCACTCAGCATTCCAAACTTCTGTCCCCATTTCAATGTCCTTCAGATTCTAGAATGTTCAGTGTCTAAACTGAGCTTCTCTCAACTACCTCTTTTATGTTATTGGGACATTTGGGTTTGTCTGTGTTGCTACCTCAATCTCCTCTTCTAAGTCCCTCAGAACTCACCAGCAATCTACTCTCCATGTCTATATCTTTCCAGCACAAGAAAGCATAGATTCCCAGTGCTGTTTTTCATTTACTTCAAGTTCTGTTTCTACATAAATACAGGACTCCTTCCCATAATAGCCCTACTATCTGTCCTTGGCATGATCTCTATCGTGCCATTCTGTGGTACCCCAAACTTGTCACCATCAGTTTGCATTTCCATAACTCCTTTTTCTACCTTATCTCACATACAAAATCAAGGTCACCTAGTATCGCAAATTTGTCATTAACCATAACAGAGAGATCACAAGCAATGTTGGTTACAACCTGAATATTTAAAAAGAGAGAAATTTGTACTGCAATTCCATTGTGTGTGACTTAGAGTCATGTACAAGCAATTGCTTTTTGCGTTCTCCTTGAATATATTCGAATGTGTTTTAAGTACACTTTTTACTGAAATATCAGATGTATATGGCAAATCCCAAAAATCATAGTGTGTATAAGTTAATAAAGTATGCACTTATGATCATCATCTGGATCAAATAACACACAATTTTCATTAGCCTTGTATCTTTACATTTAGAACTTCAGTTCCCAAAAATCATCTTGAAACTTATCTGAAACCCTGGAAGTTAGTTTTGCTTTGATATATACAGTTCATATTCTTCTAATTTCTTTCACTTGAGATTCAACCTAACATTCTTTATACTTCTTCATGCATTCTAATTGCTATCAGTCTGTAAGTTTACAATAGAACTTAATTATAAACATTGTTTGTTGATGGAAGACTTGGTATTTTCTCAAATTTTATCAAATATGAATCATAAATATATATATATATATCACATATCTTAATATATACTCTTCTGCTGGGCATACAACTTGCAGTAGAAGTGCTAAATCAAAGTATGTTTATAAGTTTTAGTTGATACTGGTAACCCATTTAACAAAGTCATTGAGACATATTTGTATTTTGCTTAAATTATGAACTTATGTTCCAACAGAGTTTCACAGTTTGGAAATATTAAAAGCAGCAAACTGTTGAATTTAGAATTCACCTTTTACACTTCCATAAATAAATTCCTATCTGCCCAATTTGCCTATTTCACAATTTTTTGTCTTTCTATGTTAAATTATTAAATGTTCTGATGGCTTCTTTGAATTTTCTAATCAGCTATATGTCTGTATTCTTATTTCTCATCATACGCCATGAAAGACACTATTCCAAGGAACAATCCTTGCAAAATGTTGGCCCATGTATGTGAATACATCTTTAAGATCTCAGTGACTAAGTCCTGGCTGAATCAAGAGTTTTCAAACATATTCAGTTTTGTTTTTGTTTGTCTGTTTTTATATCATTTTACACTTCTTTTGAAGTAGTTCTCAATGACAGCATTGGTGTTGTGGGAGCTGTTTTCCTGACATACTTGGTGAAAATGTAAGAACATCTCCAGTTGAGAGTCTTTGAGGAATGATAGTGATTGTTCCAAATTTCTTCTCTTGAGAGAACTGAAGTATTTCCTATAACAGAAGGTGCAACATTGTACCTGGGATGAGTGAATTACTGGGGAGCATTCATGTACTGAAAGACACTTACACCAAAGAGGTTGTACATTGTGAGACTCTGATCCCAGATAAGCTAAAATAATGAGGGCTAGTAGTATATGCACTTGTTTCTACATTCAAACATTTTGAATGAGGCATCACTGACAGACACTCAACGCTGTTCAATTCCAGATGGTGCATTGCTTCCAGCTTTGTGACTTAGAATTCCCATGGCTTTGGTATTAGAACCAAAACATTTACCTGATAAAATGCCACTTACAAAAAAAATTCATCTTCTCTCTCAAACTATTATGACTTTTATATCATTTCCAATGTCAGGATATCAGCATAATATTCAAATCAGTTCTCAAATAATCACTGAATTCTGGAAAGATGATGAAAAACAATCAAGCAAAATGAAAGGGAGTTGAAGGTGAAGAGGGTAAGATTCTAAAGAGATTTTGTTGTTTTTTTTTTTCCACAAATTCAAACACTTTCACTTTTAAAAGAAATATTCTCTGCTGTTTAGAGTAATGTATTATGTGTTAAAATGTAGTAATTTAATAAATGTATACTACTCATATAATGCTATTATGAATGAACACATGGTGAAGTTTCATATAAATGCTGTTAAAATATTAGATATATTTGATGATAGAACAAATTTGTTACATCCATATTTTACCTAAATATCCTTTGAACTAATGATTTTTTTGAAGATTGGTATAATTCAAAAATCAAAAAATAACAAATTCTGGTGAGGTTGTGGGGGGAAAAGGTGCCCTAATACATTGTTAGTGGGAATGTTAAGTAGTACAACCATTATGGAAGACAGTGTGAAGATTCTTCAGAAATCTGAAAATAGATCTACCATCTGACCCAGCCATTCTACTCCTGGGAATTTACCTGAAGGAAATAAAATCATCATATGAACAAGTTATCTGTAATGCCACATTTATAGCAGCTCAACTCACAATAGACAAGAAGAGAATCAACCCAGATGTCCATAATCTGATGACCAGATAAATAAATCGTAGTATATATACATGATGGAATACTACTCAGTCATAAAAAAAAATCATGTCTTTTGCAACAAAATGGATGAAACTGGAAAGCATTATACTTAAAAAATAAGTTAGTCTCAAAAAGACATATATCATATGCATTCCCTGATTTCTGTTAACTAATATATAGAGCAGAAAAGAATGTAATGTATGTGAATTAAATTGACATTTTGAGATTTGGTTGTTATTTATAACCCTCACCCATACTCTTGAGGCACAGTGGTTTTTCTATTTACTACTTTGTTGAGGATTCTTTATAGTAGAGGGTTAGGTTTGTGATTATAAAGGAAATAGAAAGTATGTCATTGTAAAAATTAAAAGAAAGTTAAGAATCTAAGGAAAAAGGAAGGTAGGAGTAAGGGAGGGAGAGTATGCTGGGAAGTAATATTATGTTATTTAAGAGCAAAATATAATACATAACTACTACATGAAATATATGAAACGTTTTCTCTATATTAGTAAAAGCATAAAAAGTTATTGCAACATTCTAGTGACGTGATGAATATTTAGAGCAGAGGAATGATGTTATCATTGGAAATGGATTGAAAGATGGAAAAACCAAAAGGATAGGAAAATCAGTTTTAGCTATTGTCTGATCAGACTGCAAGCATTTTTAGTTAGAGAGGTAGTGGAAAAGGCAAGCTAGTGTTCCAAAAGGGCAGAGCTAAAGCACTTAGGAGCATCAAGAATCAAGAGCAGATGACAGCCAGCGCCGCGGCTCAGTAGGCTAATCCTTCGTCCTGCGGTGCCAGCACACCGGGTTCTAGTCCCGGTCGAGGCGCCAGATTCTGTCCAGGTTGCCCCTCTTCCAGGCCAGCTCTCTGCTGTGGCCAGGGAGTGCAATGGAGGATGGCCCAAGTGCTTGGGCCCTGAACCCCATGGGAGACCAGGATAAGTACCTGGCTCCTGCTATCGGATCAGCGCGGTGCACTGGCCTTAGCGCACCAGCCGCAGCGGCCATTGGAGGGTGAACCAAGGGCAAAAAGGAAGACCTTTCTCTCTGTCTCTCTCTCACTGTCCAAGGATTGCAAATACTCATCCTTAAGAAGAATTGACATGCAGATAAAATGTGAATTTAATACCAATGGTTTTATTGATTTACATCTAAATGTATGAAAATAATGCAAAGGAATGTATATTGAGAATGAGGAGAGTTTCTCCACAATTGGCACACTTATTCTCTTGTGATTTGAATATAAAAGGATGAAGCAGAATTTTTTGGTTTTCCTGAATTAGCAAAAATTTTACTGTTGGGAAGCATTAAGGCTCTTTCATTAACGGTAGTTATTTTTGATGAGGAAAGAAATTATTTGGCTTTTAAGCAGCATACATAGCTTTACCCAGTAAGGAACACAAATACATTAATACAGAGGGCAATTATTAAATACTTACAAGTACATACTTCATGTATAAGGAATGCTTATTGAATTCGTTTAAAAAGCAATGAAATTACTGCATTGTGTTCCACTACAAATTTAATTATGGTTGAATTTAAACCACTCTATATATAAAGAACAATGATGACTACTGCCTCACCTACATTTGGGGAAGCCTATCTTGAAGAGTAAAGGCATAGAGAGAGAAAGGGATCTCTTGGTGAGAAATAGCAAGGAGAGAAGGAAGGTAGTATAGATCTATAGTAATTAAGAAAACATGTTATAGGTGAAAAACATCATAAGAAAAGGACAGGATCCACATGCAAACCTGTGTATATTTGGAGTTTTATTAAAGAATAAATACAATATCTTAAAGCACAAGGGAACTGATGGCTGACCTAAATGGAATTGAAAACATTGGATATCCTTATAGAAAGGGTTATAGAACTTTACTTACTTTACACTAATGCTAATTTCAATTGAATAACATAGATAAGATGGTACACAAAATAACATAGATAAGATGGTTCTACAAAATTTTGTAGAACTTGAATTGAAAGGCATATTTACTTAGTAAAAATATTTGAAATCCATGCTATATTTGTAGAGTCTTCAATATTCATGCAAAGTTAGTATTACGAAAAAACCATGCAAATTTTCCATTTTTTAAAACAACTTTAAATTGCATTTGTCATGAGCTTCTAAACATATCTTCATATAGACTAGCTAGCTAGCTAGCTAACTAGTTAGCTGCTATTTACTTTTCAAATTTTGTGATAAAACTTGAAACTATAGTATAAATCCATGTGTCATAAATGAAAATATTAAAACACAATTTTATAAAATTAAAAAAAGTGTGACAAAATGCAAAATAAACTTGACCTAATATAAATATCAGTCAAGAGAAAGAATTCACAACATAAATCATAAATAGCTAATGCATAAAATCTATGAAAAAGTACTACAAATCACCAAGAAAAATAAAAAAATATGAAGTAAAAAAATGGATAAACTATATGAATATTTAAATCCTGAGAATTTATGTCAATGACTAAGAGCCTGTAAAGATATAAAAATATATTAAAATAACATATTGTACCATATTTCTCATTCAGATTGATGACAATTTATGAAATTATTCTGCCTGAAATTGTTGAGAATATAGCAAGTCTAGTCTTCTCATATACAAATGCAAGGGATATGCTGCAGTAAAATTTGTTACAAAAAAATTTGTTACAAAAACCATAAGGAACACAATGAATAGACTATGACTTATTGATTCTACTTTTAAAAATCTAACTCATGAAAATATTCCTATAATTGTGAAAAACTAATAGTATGAGAAACTTTTGACATAGTATCCTAAAATGAGAATGGAATGGTAGTGATGAAATAATGATTATATATACATACAGAGAAACATCAAGAAGGTGGGAGAAAAAGTATTTAATAAAGCCCAGATTTGCTGTAAAATACATTAAACAATGTAATTTAAACAAATGCCAAATTTCAGAACAGACCAGAAGAGTGGGTTAGATATTAAAAGCCTGAAAAAAAAAAAAAACACCTCCAACCAAGGTTTTTTTTTTTTTTTTTTTTTTTTTTGACAGGCAGAGTGGACAGTGAGAGAGAGAGAGACAGAGAGAAAGGTCTTCCTTTGCCGTTGGTTCACCCTCCAATGGCCACCGCCGCCGGCGCGCTGCGGCCGGCGCACCGCGCTGATCCGATGGCAGGAGCCAGGAGCCAGGTGCTTTTCCTGGTCTCCCAGGGGGTGCAGGGCCCAAGCACCTGGGCCATCCTCCACTGCACTCCCTGGCCACAGCAGAGGGCTGGCCTGGAAGAGGGGCAACCAGGACAGAATCTGGCGCCCCGACCGGAACTAGAACCCGGTGTGCCGGTGCCACTAGGTGGAGGATTAGCCTAGTGAGCCGCGGCGCCGGCTCCAACCAAGGTTATTATGGATATTATTTATATTCAGGGAAGTACACTTTAGAAATGAAAGAATAAAAAAGTATTTTCCAGACAAGCAATAACTGACAGCATGTGCCACCAAAGATCAGCCTCATGGAAATCCTGAA
Source organism: Oryctolagus cuniculus (assembly GCF_051225735.1). Taxonomy (NCBI): domain Eukaryota; kingdom Metazoa; phylum Chordata; class Mammalia; order Lagomorpha; family Leporidae; genus Oryctolagus; species Oryctolagus cuniculus. The sequence continues at coordinate 7,918,195 of NC_142875.1, read as the reverse complement.
GGGATCCATACATTTGAAGAAACTATCACTGAAATGCATAATGCATGGCAGTACAAAATTTACTAACAAAGCAGACACAGCAAGCAATCAATAAATAACAGGAGCTAGTACTTATCTATCAGTAATAACCTTGAATGTAAATGGATTAAATTTCCCAGTCAAAATATATACGTTGGTTAAATGGATAAAAAGAACAAACAAATGAGCAACAACAAAGAAATAACTCTAGGCTGCCTGCAAGAAACTCACTTCACAGCTAAAGATGCATATAAACTGAAAGTGAAGGGTTGGAAAAAGAGATATCATGAAAATGGAAACCAAAAGTAAGTTGTAGCTACACTCATATCTGGTACAAAAGGCATTAACTCAAAAACCATAAAAAAGAGATGTAAGGACATCACATAATTGATAAGACAGGTGATTCAATCAATAATATAAAACAATCATGAATATATATGTGCCTAACATGGGATCACCCAGGCATCTAAAGCTAACATTATTAGACCTAAAGAGTGAAATAGTCTCTAATACAATATTAGGGGGACTTCAACATCCCTCTGACATAAATGAACAGTTGTTCCAAAAAGACAATCAAAAAGATACATTGGGCTTGGCCGGCGCCATGGCTCAATAGGCTAATCCTCTGCCTGCGGCGCCAGCACACCGGGTTCTAGTCCCGGTCAGGGCTCCGGATTCTGTCCCAGTTGCCCCTCTTCCAGGCCAGCTCTCTGCTGTGGCCCGGGAGTGCAGTGGAGGATGGCCCAATTTGGTCCCTGCACCCGCATGGGAGACCAGGAGCAGCACCTGGCTCCTGGCTTCGGATCAGTGTGGTGCGCCAGCTGCAGCGGCCACTGGGGGGTGAACCAACAGAAAAAGGAAGACCTTTCTCTCTGTCTCTCTCTCTCCCACTGTCCACTCTGCCTGCCAAAAAAAAAAAAAGATACATTGGGCTTGAACCATGCTATTCAGGAAGTGAGCATCACTGACATTTACAGCAGAATATTTGACATGGCTGCTACAGAATACACATCCTCCTCATTAGCACCTGAGAAGAACAGAATCACCGTTTACTGAGGGAGAATTTGAGGAGCTAGCTGATAGGGCTATTGCACTTGATTGTGCAGATTATCCTCTGTTCAGCTATCGAGCAACAGCAGTTGTAGTGAATAAAATAGATACTCTTTCTTGAGATTAGCTTACTCAGAATACACATTTTAAAATTTTGACAATGAAGGGAGTGGCATTGTGGCTTATCAGGTTAAGATGTCTCCTGTGATGCTGGCATTCCATATGGGCACCAATTTGTGTCCTGGCTGTGCCACTTTCTATCCAGCTATCTGCTAATGTGCCTGGAAATGCAGCAGCAGATGGCCCAAGTACTTCAGCCCCTGTCACCTACTTGGGAGATCCCAGATGAAGCTTTTGGCTCCTGGATTCAGCCTTTCCTGACACTGGCTGTTGCAGCCATCTAGGGAGTGAAACACCTCTTTCTCTCTCTCACTTTCTCTCTTTGAAAGTGAATAAATGAATCTAAAAAAAAATGGGAATGGGGTCGGAACTGTGGCATAGTGGGTAAAGCCACTGCCTGCAGTGTCTGCATCTCATATGGGCACTGGTTTGAGTCTTGGCTGCTCCACTTCCAACCCAGCTCTGTGTTATGGCCTGGGAAGTCAGTAGAGGATGGCCTGAGTCCTTGGGCCCCTGCACCTGCGTGAGAGACCTGGAAGAGGCTCCTGGCTCCAGGCTTTGGATCAGCACAGCTCCAACCATTGAGGGTGGTCATTTTGGGGAGTGAACCATTGGATGGAAGACTGCTCTCTCTCTTCCTCTCCTTCTCTCTTTGTGTAACTCTGACTTTCAAATAAATAAATAAAATTTTAAAAGAAATATTGGGAATACAGAGCACAGTTTGGTCTACATCTAGCCAAAGAAGCTATGATTCCAAATCAACACCAAAGTCATTGTAATCTGAGATATCCTTGCATGAAGACTTAGAGAGGAAAATTGGAGCTTAGCTTTGACAAACAGAACCTGAGATATCTATCAGACATGTGAAGAAAGACATCCAGAAGGGCTCAAAATTTCTCATGTGGAGAGAGAGTTGGAAATATTAAATTATGTCAGTTTGGTGCTTATCGGAATAAAGTCATATGTCTGCATGAGATCACCAAGGCATTGAATGCATAAAATTCTAAGGGAGACCAAAGGGTCATCTCTGAGGTGCCAAATATTTGAAGTTCATCAAATGAGAAAGAGCACAGGAGGCTGAGAATGAGGAGAAATTGAACATACAAAACTTAAGCTCACATCTAAGACATTTGCAAGACAATTTAACTCTTCACTAACAAAAAATGAACCATGTCTCTCTTAAGGGGTGTTTGGGAATACTAATCTTAACGTCACGCAGATGAAATATGAATAGATTATGATATTTTGAATATTACATTTTGAGACTTCAGTTGAGAAATGGGCCCTGTGAATCCTGTCTGTACTCACTCTAGCACTGCTACATTTTTACAAGATACATACCTTGAGTTTTTAACATAAACAGAATAAAAATAATTTCAAAATATTCGATATTACTTGATATAAATGTGTAGTAGAAAACTAGTTCTTTGTGACCAGATATATTTATTCTTAAACTATTTTAGAATACTGATGTTGAAAATGTACACAACATACAGAAGTTTATAAAGTTAAATATAACACAAGCATAAATATATTATATTAAATTTTTTCACAACAGATCTGTTCACATCTTCTGAGAAATAAGGTCATCATTATGTACGAATTGAAGGAGAGATTGTTCTGTTGAGAGAGATCCTGATAGTCATCAAAAGTTAAAAAATGTAGGAAATTATAAGCCGGCGCCGCGGCTCACTAGGCTAATCCTCCGCCTAGCGGCGCCGGCACACCGGGTTCTAGTCCCGGTCGGGGCGCCGGATTCTGTCCCGGTTGCCTCTCTTCCAGGCCAGCCCTCTGCTGTGGCCAGGGAGTGCAGTGGAGGATGGCCCAGGTGCTTGGGCCCTGCACCCCATGGGAGACCAGGAAAAGCACCTGGCTCCTGGCTCCTGCCATCGGATCAGCGCGGTGCGCCGGCCGCAGCGCACCAGCCGCGGCGGCCATTGGAGGGTGAACCAACGGCAAAGGAAGACCTTTCTCTCTGTCTCTCTCTCTCACTGTCCACTCTGCCTGTCAAAAAAAAAAAAATGTAGGAAATTATTACCTGCATAGTTATCTCTATAGAAGTAAAAAAATTATAAATACTCAGCAAGAATTTATCACCATTGCTATATATGTCTAACAATTTCCTCCAAAACTACATGGTCACTTTTTTTTAAGATTTATTTATTTATTTGAGATACAGAGTTAGAGAGAGAGGGAGAGACAGAAATCTATTCATTGATTCTCTCCACAAATGGTCACAAAGGCTGGAGCTGGGCTGATCTGGAATCAGCAGCCAGGAGATTTTTTCAGGCATCCAATGTGAGTGCAGGTGCCCAAGCACTTGTTCCATCTTCCACTGCTTTCTCTGGCCATTAGCAGGGAGCTGGATTGAAAGTGGAGCATCCAAGACTCGTACTTGAGCTCATATGAGATCCCAGTGCCACAGAGGCTTAACCTTCAACACCACTGCACTGGCCCTCCATGGCCAGAACTTTATACACATAAATACACATAAACATGGCAGGCTTTTCTGATATAATTGAAGAATAATCATAAATATGCTATCTAATATGGGAGGTAGTCTATTGATCATTTAAAAAGTTTTAGGTTCAAGATACATTAAATAAGAATAAATGGAGTCCTTATACAGAAAGAAAGGGTATTCCTTCTGTAAACATGCATCAGTGTTGGAAGTAATACATTGGGATTCTTCCCTAAGGTTGTAAATTAAACTTTTATTTACACTTTAATTAAAAGTTTTCAGCAAGTGTTTCAGGTGACTTTGCTTTGGTCAGCTAAGAAGTACAGATTCGAAATTGCTTCCAGGTTTTTATATAGCATCTATTTACTACAGAAATAAGAACACCAACTTGATATTGCAGCTGCAGATGACAACCTCTGGGAAGACAGAGGACTAAATAATATTACACAGTTTAGGGTGATTAAGCTGAGACTCAAAGTTCTTTAGGGATTTCTCTGAAATTTACAATTTTTGGCACAGCTGTTACAGCTAGGTTCCAAGCTCCCAAGTAATAATTTCACATTATACTATATGTCTTGTGAAATTTGACCAAAAACATTTCCATACACTTTGGCCAGACTTTAGCACCACATATTACTTTGGAAGATATTTGTATAATTATTTAATCAAATTCATCCCCAGAGAGTAAGAATGCTCACACATGATGTTATTTAAAATATTGAACACATTTCTAAAGCCAATTATGATACAAAGGAACTTGTTACCTGGGTGTGTACAAGTATGGTAAAATAAAATATCTATTTTCAAGGTTAAAATTTGGGAAGATTGACAAGCTTTTGGCTATGTGTATTCTGATAGGTTTGTTAAAAAATAGCAGGAAAAGTATGTGGTTGTTATTTGTATTTCTCCACATATACTATTCAGTCTTTTATGTATTCCAGAACAGAGCACTATGTTGAATGACACCCAAGTGACCCAGGAAGTTAATTTATCTACATTAGTGTCTTACTTAAAACTAGAAAGTGATTTAGAGTTTGACAAGAAAAAAGACCCATGTGCACATTATATATCAGTCACCGAAACTTTAATGCAATTTCCCATCACTTTAAGTTTTATATTGCAACTATGCTTTCCAACTATGAAATATGAAATCCCCCAGATTAGAATAAACATATTTTAATTGCCTGTATTGGGACCATATGCACAAAACCATGATTAACATTTTGGTGCATTTTTCCTGTAAAATTTATCATATGGCTTTTTTCTGATTCATGTTAAATGCTCTGATTGCCCTCATTTTTACTTTTTGTTTCTTTTTGGCAATCATGTTAACCAGAAGCAGTTTTTTTACTTCTCAGTTACAAAGTTCACTTCATTATTTGGTTACTGCTGTATCTTTTGTTCTTGCAATGTTGAAAAGAACTTTCAGATCCTAAGACGAATTTAGATGCACTTCACTCTTTAAGACAAATTTGTGGTATTTTAAACATCACTATCTGTTTACTTGCAATTGTGGCTGTTTTCTTAACTGGATAAAGAGTATCTCTTGGTAGCCAGAGCATGGTTTTCTGTAGAAATGAAAGTTATCGCTTTGGCACTTCCTAAATTAAAATATCTATTTAACTCTCTTTGATCTATTAATGTAAAAATTCCATATTGATAGCTACCCTTTACCAAAGAATGTTAATTACTTAGAAGAACTACTGCATGATTTTTTTTATTATTAAAGTGATATTCTGAGTTATTCTGTTTGCTTCTATGTGTTTAGGATTTTGCATAAATATTAAGTAAAAATTGCCTCTAGCTCTCTAATTTTCTTGCTGATTAATTCAGAATTATTAAATTTTTTTTCCAGTATAATATTTTACCGTTTTTCTCTAAATAAAGAACTGACATCATCATGTGGATTCTCTTATTTTCATGGTGTTGAAAATAGACTTACAGGGCAGATGGGTAGATGTGTCTCAGTTTCCTCCTGATTCTCTCTTTTTTGGAACAGGTGAGACATGAGTGAGCTGGAAAATATATGTACCACAATGTAAGACATCACATCATCACACAAATAAATGTGACTTTTTTTTACTGTTAGGAAAATAAGTAAGATTTCTCCAAATAAATAACAGTAGAGTTAAAATTTGAAATACAGGTACAGTTGGCTGTATAAAGTTGGGATTTAAGAGTGTCTGTGACAGAGAAAAAAAGCTTGTTTAAACTCCAAAGGAAAGAATCAGTAATATCAGACTTAGGAGTAAGCCATAGTCATAATTACGAGATCAAAAGCCCATTCCTGATGACAATGGGCATTTTTCAAATGAATTTCTTAATAATTTTATTTTTCCCTACTCTATGACTTAAAGGTGCCCTTTCTTGCATAGTTTTAGCTTGTAGTGTCTCCTATGCTCAAAGTATATTATTCACCTTATTTTCCAAAAACTACTCATGAATGCTTTCTCCAACTCCACTTCCTCCATAAAACTCTCTTTAACTACTCTAACATAGACATCTCTCCTCTCCAAAACCCATGACACCCAAGACTTCATTACGTTAGTGGAGCTAACGATATGTGGCTTAACGAATATTTCTCAGATCTCCCAAGTGCAATATAAGCACTGTTTTATACTTGTTTTTGTATTACTAGGAGTATTTGGCAAATTTTTCCCCGAAGGAGGCTTGTCTTGCTAGGATAGAGAATATTGCCACAGAGTTCCCCCTGTACGCAATGCCTGGGCTTTCCTCCCTCCATTCTGTTGCTTTTCTCAGAGCATTTGCCTCTGTCCTGCAATGCCATGTACTCTACTAAATATTTTGTGGGCCACTTTTATGATCTGTCTCTTGGAGAATGATTATGGTGTGACCTGTGGATGGGTTGGGAAAAATGCATCTCCATATTTACATTCTGCTCAGCTGTGGAGCATAATGAAAATAAATGATTATTTTTAATGATGTTGACAAAGTAATACTTTTCCAGTTCATTAGTGATTAACTTTGTGTCAGTGCTTGTGCTGATACACACTTAACTTAAGAGCTAAAGCTGAGTACCCCTTGAGTTTATCTCTGACTTGCACATGAACTATTGGGACTTTTTTTTTTTTTTTTGACAGGCAGAGTGGACAGTGAGAGAGAGAGAGAGAGAGAGAAAGGTCTTCCTTTTGCCGTTGGTTCACCCTCCAATGGCCACTGCGGCTGGCGCGCTGCGGCCAGCGCACCACGCTGATCCGAAGCCAGGAGCCAGGTGCTTCTCCTGGTCTCCCAAGCAGGTGCAGGGCCCAAGCACTTGGGGCATCCTCCACTGCACTCCCGGGCCACAGCAGAGAGCTGGCCTGGAAGAGGGGCAACTGGGACAGAATCCGGTGCCCCAACTGGGACTAGAACCCGGTGTGCTGGCACCGCAAGGTGGAGGATTAGCTTAGTGAGCCATGGCACCGGCCTAGTGGGACTTTTTAAGTATAGAATAGAATGGGTGGCTCCACTCATACACTTTCAGGCACTGATTTTGGGCTAATCTCTGTAGATTCTCCTGGGATAAATAGTCCTTCTATTTATGATCTTAGCTAAGGACAGAGAAATTCAGAAAATTTCACTTGGCCTGTCTGCCATATCAAGTTATGTGATAGGCTGGAAAACTGATAAAAATGCATTAGTTTTCAAAGTGTGGCTACCCCATCAGTTGCTAAGAATAGCCATAACGATTGTGCACTCAGACCTCAGGAAATGACTACAAGGTGAGACTGTTGTCCAGTTAGGATCCCTTTAAATAAGTTTGTCCAGGGCTGAAGGCTGTGGTTGGCGTCCTCACCAGCCAAGCATTGTCCTAGTAGGATGAGTGACCACCGAGTCTTCCAGGAATCAAGTCAAGTGTGGGGTTCCCTAGCCTCACATAATGTATTAAGATGTTTATTCCACCCTTGCCACCACAAAACTTCCTCAACCATGTGCTAAGTCTCTCTGACATCCCTGCCTCGCTACCTGTTAGTCACAGTCATGCTCAATCCAGGCTCCAACAACAACAACAAAAATATATATAAAGAGCTTATTAGGCTGTACATGAGATGTGCTAATCAGGATATCAAAAACTGAGACAATAAAATGGCATTAAGTGTCCTTGTATCAATTATCAATGTAGTCTCCTTATCCTGGCATTCTTTCCTCCCTCCTCTGCTTCAACACTCCCAAGAGACACTCCAAAACGTGTTCCCCCAGTTTCTGCTGGTTCCTGTCAGCATTATTAGCTGTACACAGAAGGCTGATTATGATTTTCCCTCTAAGATGAGGGACTATCTTTCCATAGACAAAAACGTATGTATATCAGTTGAAAGCTTTTCCAATCAGGAATATCAGCACCTCCTGCGAACTTATTAGAAATGAAAATGTTTGGCCTACTGAAAACCTACTGAATCAGAAACTCTTTCAGTAAGCAAGAGTGAGCCACTCCTCCCTCCCTGGAGTGTGTAGGTAGTAGTTGGACGCAATCAAAGATCTTAATGTTGGAGAATTTCTGTGCCCATTGCTGGACTCAGGATCACAATATTCTCTTATCAAGGCCCAGGATTTAGCAGAGATCTTGTGAGGGCTGCATTTAGTCTGCTTATAGATTTGTTATCCCTACAACTAATTAAAATACAAGGCCTGATTTTAAAACAGTCTGCCATGTGGCTGCAGAAGATAAGGGTCCTACTGAATGCTGCCATAAAGGTTTTCTGTTCTTCATGATGAATTTGAATTGATAGTCCAATTGAGGAGTAATTCTACACAATTGAGAATGTCATTTTAAATTTTCAAGGTGTCAAAAACCATTTTTAAAAGTCAGTTCCCTGTGCAGTTTTTATGCTTATCATTGGCTCCTTGCTAAGTAGGCTGATCACAGAGGTTTGGTATTGTTTGAGTCCCCTCATGGATTTCTGTGCTGAAATCCCACTCCTGTTGTTAGCTATTAGGAGGGTAGACAGGTAATCTGACTTTGGTATTTGGAGGTGATGCCTCTGGGAGATGATTAGGATTAGATAATATCCAGGATGGAGCTCCCATGATAGAACCCAAGTGCATTTTTAAGCAGAGAGAGAAATAGACACACGCATGATCCCTGACTCTTTGGTGATATGGTGTCTTTGCAGCTCTGGGACTCTGCCAGTAGAAAGACTTCATCATTTGAAGCAGCTATTACTTGCACCTCCAGAATGGCATGACACATCCCTCTTGCCTCAGGTATTTCATTAGGGTAATGGAAAGTTGTGTATGCTCTTTCAGTTACCACCTTATCATCTCAGGCCCCCATTGACAAGGGTCCTATAGCTGCGGGGCTGGTGCATGCTGGGAAGTTCCTGAACCACTTTTACCACCAGTAGTGGGTCTGAAGAACGTTCTGATTAGTTCGCAAAGAAGCTCCATCCATTCTTCTTCCCATCAGCTTTCTGGGTCACTCCTGGAACCAGCTGTTTTATGCTTGACCCCATCCATGTGCAGAGCTAAGGCTAGGGGCTGTGGGAAGATCTTTTATTTTGGAAAATAATCTGGAAAAATGGAGGGTCAGACTGAAAAATAAAATTGGAAAAAGAATAAATCAATTAAAGAGTCTGCTATCGAGCTGATTCCTGTTATGGGTGCTGAGGTCTCAGACCCACAGGGATCCTTCAAAGAACAGTTTTTCAATGAACACTTCAAAAAAAGGTTATTAATACACTGTTTCTATCATCCATCAGTCAATGGATGTCCCAGGTGGAGTGTACAACTGCTTCTGATCCCTAGGGATGGACAGGGTCAGAATGAGTAGGAACCTCCTATAGGCAGGGGCCTAGAAGACACCAGAGGTGTTGAAGATAAAGTCTTCATTGACTGCACCAGCAGAAGTAAGGGCATAACTCTGCTTACTACACCTGTGGGATTCAGAAACGGCAGCAATCTCAGTGTAGACAAAGGACATGAGAGATGACAGTGAAAAGGTCACTCATACAAGAGATGAGTATTTCAAAATTGTGCTGTCTTTGAAAGAATCCAAGCATGTACCAATATTGTCGGACATTCTTACCTGCGTTCAGTTCCTGTGGCTGTTGTGACAAGTCATTATACATCTGGTAGCTTCAATAAGCAGAAGTTTATTCTCTCAGAATTTTGGCATCTGGAAGTCCAAAATCAGCATCACTGCGCCCCAACCAAGGGGGCAGCCCCAAGCTTCCTCTGCAGCCTCCAGTGAGAATCCTTTCCTTCCCTGCTCCCATTTGTGAAGCTAAGGGCTGCCCTGACTGTGATCCTCTCCCTGCACGGTGTCTGGCGCATAACGAATCTTCCCAGGCAGAGGAATCAATTAATTCACAAGCGTTTATTTGGATTCCACTCCCGGGCGAGGTTCCCGGGTCCCAATAGAGCGGGGACCAGGGAAGTCGCGCATCAGAGGCTGGGAGGGCTCCTTTTAGATATAGGGCATGGGGGTTAAAGGTTGAGGCGGGTCTGATCCTCATTGGTTGACCTTTAGGCACCCGCGGGGACTTTGACAATGACTTTTCTTCCCCGGAAGTACAGATAGGGACTCTCCATTCCCGGAAGTATAGGCCTTCCCTTCTTGGGGCTCCCAAAGTTACCACTCCCTTCTTTCTTAGAGGCCAGCATCTGTAAATCTCTCTCCCCTGCACCTCCATGTGGCCTTCTGCAAGGGTGTGTTTGTGTGTGTGTGTATAAAATCCCTCCGAGCTTCCTCTTCAAAGGATACATGTGATCACAGAATGACCATCTAGAAAATGTGAGGCAATTTTCCCAATTCAAACTCCTTAATTGTTTCTGCAATCACACAAATTCTGTACAAAGTAACATGTACAGACTTTAGGGACTAGGATATGATATCTTTGGCAGCTATTTTTGAATTTATTGCATTATTCATTCAGAAACAATAGCCAGGGACTAATTTGAGATTTGAACAAAATGGACATGTTGTTTCTAAAAACCTAGTTGGTATTTTTAAAATTTAGTTTTGAACTTTTAAATTTTTTTTGCACAGGACTTTCAAAGATAATATATCAAAATACTCCTATATATTTCTAGAATTTATATTTTTTCCATTTAAGATCTAATAGTATATAACTACTGTTCTTAAGAGAATAAGTTAATCATGTGAAAAAATGATTATTTATTTCTTTTTTATTTATTTTATTATTTGAAGGGCAGAGTTACAGAAAAAGAGAATAGATTGTGCCTTTTAATAACAAATGGTGGGCAGCTCAAGTCACAATAGCTATGATATAGAAGCAACACAGATGCCCATCAACTAAAGACTGGATAAAGAAATTATGGTATATGTACACAATGGAATATTACACAGCAGTAAAAAATGAAATCCTGTCATTTGCAAAAATAAAATAAAAAAAAAGGAACCTGATGTAATGGGAAACCATTGTACTTAGTGAAATAAGCCAGTCCCCAAAAGATAAATATCGTATGTTCTCCATGATCTGCGGCAACTAATAGAGTACCTCAAAGGTAATCTATAGAAGTGAAATTGACAATTTTGAGATTTGATGAATCTGAACAGCCCTTTTCTCTACTGTTGAGGCAGTTTTTTTTCATACATTTTTTAAATCTTTCCTTAGTATTTGGTTAATCTTATGAATATAAAGTTAACTGAAAATAGTTCTCTGTAAAAAATAAAAATGGAAATAGGAGAGAGAGGTAGAAGAAGGGTGGACATGTGGGTAGGAGGGAGGGTAGGTGGGAAGTATCACTGTATTCCTAAATTTGTATATATGAAATGCATGAAGATTGCATAACTTAAAAAAGGAAGTATGAAAATTAAAAAAAAGAAAGAAGGGCACATTAGAAGTATAAAGAGATCCTAATAATAAAACATGAACCTTGTACAGCACAGACTTAGGTCTATAAAGAAGAGATAAAAGCATCCAAATGACCATAGTAAAAAAAAAAAATCATTGCTTGTAGTATGGAAGGTAAAGCTACTGCCTGTAACACCAGCATCCCATATAGTTTTTGGTTCAAGTCCAGGCTGTTCCACTTCTGATCTAGCTCCCTATTATTGGCCTAGGAAAGCAGCGGAAGGTGGCCCAATTGTTTGGTGCCCTGCGACCCACATGGGAAAGCTAAATGAAGTTCCTAGTTCCTAGCTTTGGCCTGACCCAGCTCTGTATGTTATGGATATCTGTAAATGAATCAATGGATGGAAGAGCTCCCTCTGTTTCTCTCCCTTTCTGTAACTCTTTCACAACAAATAAATAGATCTTGTAAATTGTTCTTTAATTACTAGTATATGCCAGACTTATTGTCTCATCAAATCTTAACAGATGTTTCACCACAAGTAGTCTCATGCTCATATGGTAAAAATATTGTACCTACCTGAATTTTAAAGTCATGGTGAAAAAATTAAAGTAGGAAAGGAAGATTCTTAGTAATCACTGCCACATATATTTGAAGTGTTTGAACTAGTGTCGATAGTTCTTATTTTTCTTTGAAAACAACTTTTTAAGGAAAACAAATTTTTGCTTAAAAAACTTTTCACTATCTGATAATATTGTTTTCATATTATTATTCCATTCTAAATAATTATCTTTCTAAATTGCATGTGTGCTATTTTGATAGTGTACTTTATGCCATTGTGTTATTATTTTGTTTTTAAATCCATGACATTAGATGTCTCTATGATTCATATTATAAGGTAACTTTTTATATGGAGAAGCATACAAAAGCCCGTTTAAATTTTAGCAAACAAAGTCCACTTCTCTTAGATTGTTCAAGTTGGGATTCTTTCAGATATTCCTAAGTATTCACAGTGCCATTATTCCCTATATTATATTTATAATTAATTTCTGTATGTTATATGCTGCCTTTCTTTCACCATGAACTTACCATAAGAGACAGGGAAATTAAAGATGTTTCAGTTGTAATTATAAATATATTGTAAATTAATATTAAAATTGCATATTAATAAATGGTTGAAAATGTCAAATTAGATGTGCAAAATGTAGATTTTTAAATTATCTTTAATGGTGTATTTAAAAGTCCTGAAGAAAAAAATAAATATTTAATGCAAACATTTGCCATATTTGGTTCAGTTTTAAGTCTCACTGAACAGCATAATTTTGTGTCTATTAGGTTAAAAGAGTGGTAATTAAAGACTACTTACAAAGCCTGAATAATTAAGTATCCAGCTGTTGTGTGTGGCTTTTGATATGGGTATAGGAAACGGGGAGATAGTGTTGTTTCCATATTACAAAGGACCCTTTCCAGACGGTGAGAAGGCACTCTCCACCCTTGGGGCATTTCTAAGACATCTGGCTTGCCATATGAATCCAGAAGAGTTTCACTGTAAAATGGGAGACCCTTGAACACAAAGGTTTCTGATCTAGTCAAGCCTTCATTACTAAGCTCAAATATTGATTAGAATTTAAACAAAGTCATCTCTTGTAACCCAGGGACTCTTCACGGGCAGGGACTGATCTAGTTCTATATTTTCTCATGAGCGCTGAGGTCAATTTGTATAACAAAATAACAAATACAGTACCTGGCACATAGAAAATGTCAATTAAAGCATTCGATAGCAGAAAGACATCTTGAATGCATTATATATAAAGTTGATTCTGATCAACTGATGTGTGCTTTTCTGAATGTTTTGATGTTAAGAACATTCCCTATGGCCATCTATTTGTGTACCCAAAAAAGAGGCAACAAATGAAGGATATATGGATATCCAATAAGAAGGGATTATTTAGGCATGGAGAAAGAAAAACTACAGGTTAAAACAAAAATGAAGGAAATAATGCAGGGAGACAAGGTATTCTGTATTTTATTAGCAAACATGCTAATATCAGCAAGCAACAACTTCATTCACTCAGTTGTTTCAGCCAAAAACATGGACTCAACCATGACTCATATTTGTACCTAAAATTTAATCTAAATCTTGTAAACTCTGTCCTTGAAACATATCCCAACTCACTCCCTGCTCACCATTCCCACAAATGTCACTCATGTCCAAACCAATACTATCTCTTTCTGGCTGAGAAGGAACATCCTGTCCTACTGGTCCCATTTCTCAGGCCCTTGTTTCTACAGGGCAGCCCCCTTGACACTTTTAGATATATCTGAACATGTTACCACCTACGGAAAAGCCCCAGTGGCTTCTTAGTACCTGGGGATAATGCAGCAATCTTTTTTATTCCTACAAGGATGTGAGGGGTTGGTATTGTACAAACTCTCTTACCCAGGTCCCCACCAAACCACCCTTCTGTCACCCTGGTTTTCACGCACTGTGGACATGGCAAGCCCTTGGACCTCCAGGACTTGGTGTGTACAATTCCCCATCTGGAACCTTACTCTCTCAGATGAATGCTTCATTTCATTCATGATTTTTGTTTAAAGGAGATCATTGAAAGATGGTAAATATATAGCATATATATATATATGTATATAAACCACATATAAAGAAGAGCTTATAATAGCAGTTTCTGATTTATTTTATGGACCTTAAAAGTTCCTTTATCAACTTACAAAATTGAGACAACCTATCCATGAAAAGGAAATTAAATTTAATTTTAATCTAGTAAATCATTTAAAAAGTATCATTTTGCTCATTGTAGGAGGTAATTTTAAGTAGGAGCAACATCTCAATATGGACTATAAGGGAAAAATACCTACACAATAGAGAAATCAGATAAATGCCTAGGCCAGAGTTAACATCATCACTGAGAAACAGGTAAATGCAATATTCCAAGAAGGACACAACATTACTTATGCAATATTCAAACTAGAGATGCACAAAACACTGTTAGAAAAGCATATAAGAAACCTTCTATTCTGTTGAGGGTAGGCAATAAATAGACAAAGAGATCAAAATAAAAGAACAGAGAGAAAAGGGCTATATTCCTGAAAATGTTAGCTGTAAAATGCAAAAACTGAGGAAATATTGCAGAATAAAACATACTACAAAAAAGTGGAATCTAAAATCTAATACTGGATTGACATTGAAATATTGAAAGGTCGAAGGCTATGATATATATGACATAAATGTAAATGGTTCAAAAATACATCTACCTAACAGAGAATATCTTGGCAAAATTTAGCAGATAATTTGGGATAAAGGTTATGGAATTTCCCACTATCCTTGGAGGTTTTTGTAAGTTTATACTCATTTCTAAGTATAATATCACATAACAGCATTATGATTTTCCCATAGTTTGTTCATGCGCATTAGTGTCAGGACATGACACAATTTTTAAGTTTTCAAGATACAATATAATACAGGAACAAGTTATGTTGGTGCTACTATAGCATAGCAAAACAGTAGAAAATTCTGGGACCGGTGGAGTGGCATAGCAGGTAAAGTTGCTGCCTGTGGTGCTGGTGCCAGCATCCCACATGGGTGCCAATTTTAGTCTTGGCTGCTCCACCTCCAATCCAGCTCCTTGCTAATGTGCTTGGGAAAGCAGCTGAAGACGGCCCCTGCACCCACGTGGAAGATGCAGAAGGAGCTCTTGGCTCATGGTTTAATATCAGCACAGCGCCAGCCATTGCAGCCATATGGGGAGCGAACCAACAGATGGACGATCTCTCTCTCCCTTTCCTACTCGCCCAGTCTCTGTAACTCTGCCTTTCAAATAAATAAATAAATACATCTTTAAAAAAAAAAAGATCATTGAGTTAAAATTGGGCAGACTATTGAAAACAGAACATACTCCATCGTGTGTGTGTGTGTGTGTAAAATACACACACACACACACACACATATATATATATTCTTTTACTTCATTTTCTTAATTATTTTTATTATCTGAAGATGTAATAGAGACTTACATATTAGATTTTTCTTTCTTACCTCCATGGACTGTGAGCACAGTGAGAGCAAGGGATTCGCTTGCTATCTGCATGTCTGCTACTCTAGCAGTGTTTTCCCCACAGTAGCTATTTGGCAAACATTTATTGAAGAAAGATAAAGTCGAGGAGCTGAATATGCAACCCTGGTCAGTCTCTCTCCAACACGTGTTAATAACAATAGCATCTTTTCACATTGCTTCTAGTAGTTAAATAAATCCAAATAAGATAAATTATTTACAGATATTCTCAGAACTTAGGAATTATGACATATAGTGTCTGAAAGTGTATTAATTTTGTGATACGAATTTCATTTATATATTCATTTATTTAATTACCTGACAAATTGGTTAAGTGGGAATAACCAACTGACTCTTAACTCTTCATTTTTCTTGGCATTGATGTTGCAAACTAAGACAGACCTATCTTATCTGTATCAGTGGACAGGTTCCAAACCAAAGAATTCAAAGAATTTGTTTTCAATTTTCTAATTGTAGATCTTTTACTTTTTAAATTTACTAGGTTGAATAATGAATATTTCATATTATTTAATATCAACTACTATTGAATTTGAAATTTAACTATTTGTTGTGCTTCACACAGAGACAGAGTAGCTTTTTCATTTGTGTTTTTAAAAGTATATTTGTTTGTAGTTTTTCCAAAGTACTAACATGTTATATAAAAATTATGCAGAATTCTGTTCAGTGTAACTAGGTTTCCAAATATAATTTCACAAAAATTATTTATATGTTTTCCCAGATAGCAAAATGCTTTTATTCAGTTGGTGCTAGTGGCTGGTTCTAAATAAAAGATGTAGTTTCCTTTGTAGTTACTGGTTGTAAAACCCACTCTTTTGGTTCAGGATCAGTGACTGGATTTTAAAAAGCAACTAGGGAATAATTCCTTCTCATTCTCATGAAGCAATTTGTCTAGAAAGAAACGTGTTTTATTACCTCCCAAAGATAATCTTGGATGTCTGATATGGCTATTCAGTGCACAGATAGTTCTTTTATTTAAAGACAGGTTAAATTTGCAAAGACAGTTGGCTTATTTCACTGGTTCCTGAGTCACATACCATTCTAAGAAACTAAGATACCAGAGCTCACGTTTGTCCTTCATATAGTCAAATGTTCACTCCTTCAGAATATGAAAACCAGGATTATTCTCTCTCCTTCCATTAAACATGCTTATTCAATGTAGAGTTTTGCCCAGTTTGGTTTATATTGAAAATCCTTTAATTGCACAAAATTTGCCCTGTTCCACAATGTATTACAACTTAGGAAATAAGTTTTTTTTTTTTTTTTTTTTTTTTTTTGACAGGCAGAGTGGACAGTGAGAGAGAGAGACAGAGAGAGAAAGGTCTTCCTTTGCCGTTGGTTCACCCTCCAATGGCCGCCGCTGCAGCCGGCGCACCGCGCTGATCCTGGCAGGAGCCAGGAGCCAGGTGCTTTTCCTGGTCTCCCATGGGGTGCAGGGCCCAAGCACCTGGGCCATCCTCCACTGCACTCCCTGGCCATAGCAGAGAGCTGGCCTGGAAGAGGGGCAACCGGGACAGAATCCGGCGCCCCAACCGGGACTAGAACCCGGTGTGCCGGCGCCGCAAGGTGGAGGATTAGCCTATTGAGCCACGGCGCCGGCAGGAAATAAGTTATGATTCAAGTCCTGTTTTCAAACTCTGAAAGGCTTTTGAATTGATGACTGTTCTTGAGGAAAATCAAACACCAAAGAAACAAAACATCATCACTTATATCATATATAATGTTTCAGTGTAATGTAGGCAAGCATCCAGACTAAAAAATGTCCCATTTAATCAACTGCATTTCTTATGTTGATGATTATAAATAATTAAAATATTTAATAATATACATTTCACATTTTATTTCTGTGGTATCTTGCATTGTAAGTTAATTATTAATTATTTTTAAATTTTCTTTGTGTTCATTTCCAATACACAACTTTTTTTAATGTAACAATACCTACAAGTCTCAGTGTACACATTTAAATGTAAAACAAAACGTAACTTCATTCTAAACTAATTTGGAAATTTAAATTTGTCAGAGATAGTATTTAACAAAATATGTTTGCAGAATAAACAATTTTCACATTTTTTGTAGTTTTTTGATTGGTTGAAAATATTCCTAATACAGTTAATTATATACAACAAACAAAATTTTATGAGCTTTTTGCTTATCAACAAATGGCTTAACCAGTTCTCATTGCTTTCACTGTCAACCATGTTTCCCACTGTATCAGCTATATTATAATATTTAAGTCCCAGGATATGTAGGGAAACTGGAATGTTCTAATGTGTTATTTTCCTCTGTTCTTGTTGCTCTAAAAGTTAATCATACGTAAAACTGAAACCATTTAAATATTTGGAGAAACAAAACTCCCAAAATAAATGTTTTCTTATTCATAGATTGTTGTACATTAAATCTTATTTTACATTAAATACACTTATTAAAAAGCAAATATTATTGATGCCGAAATCGTATTAAAGCTACTAATTGAATAATGTGCTTCTTATTTGAGTCATGTTACTGTATGGAAATTTTTTATGCACTCTCCATATAAGTCGCATTTGTCCAGCATAGCTATTGAAACCTATATAGTATAGTGCAATAAATCAACTCCTACTAGAATAAAATTATCATGAACACTTTTGCTGATACATCATTTACAGTGGCATTTTAATGGATAAAAATGGATTAATAATGAAATATGCATTATATTTGATGTTGAGGAAACAACCTTAAATAGGTCTTATCATACTATGAATGTAGTGTGTGTGTGTGTGTGACTTCATCCCTAACCGTCTGTAAGAAATCATAAAGCAAACATACCATCTATTTCAGATACAAAAGGTCACAGCCAAGCATTGATCAATTACTCCCTGGAGATTTACCAATGATAACTCTGCCTCTAATATTTTATTATGAAAATTGCAGGCAGCTTGTCTATCTCTTCTCTCTGTCTTTTCAATTCATGCCTTACACATTGCAACTTCATTCTTAACAGTATCTGTTTTCACTTGGAAAGCTGTCCATTACAGTCCTCTTAAGGATGTGTAAATGAAGCTCCAACTACCAAAACCTCCTGCTAAAGGGAATTCTTTTCCTTCACAATATGTTCAGCCTTTTGCCTTTCACAATATGCTCAATTGCCTTCACAGAACAATTTTTTTTAAATGCCTTTTATGTTAAGTTGAATGCAGTTTATATTTAACATTGGTGGATCTAATAAAATACCATCAATGGCAGCTTCTAAAGATAGAGCCACTGGTCAGGCAGAATTAAGCATGGAAACCATGATTGTTAACGAATGTTCCAACATTTGCTAGCCACATTCTGGGCTATATTTGCACAATGCATTTACTTGCACATCTTAGTTTATGGATTCATTACAGATTGCTAGCTGGTACCTGGTTTTTAGGCTTGCTTTCTTTTGACTAACTTGTCTGTGACTTGAGCACATGGCAGGGTGGAATTGTATTTGTATATCCTTGCCTCCTAATAACTAGAGGATGTTCCGGCCAATAGCCAGAGAGTGGGATCCATGCATACAGCTTCCAAGCCTTCATCCTGAAGTTGAGGTGAGGGGTGGAGGTGTAATGTGGTATCCTGGTATATTTAAAATGATGCACTTTTAAATTCTTCTGAAATTCTGCTTTGTTTCTCATCTGGATTCAGTTTAAAGATAATTCCTAATCAAGCCTTAAAAAGTATTGATACTGGAAAGGCAATTTTTTACAGAAATATGTTCAGACCACTATGGAGGCTGAAATGTTCCACCATGTCCCCTGTGAAGTGGAAAACCAGGAGGGTCAGTGCTGTGACTCAATCTGAGTTGAAGGCCTGAGGTCCAGGATGTCTGATGCCTGAAACAAGAAAAGATGGACGTCTCAGCTCAACGGCATGGAGACAATTCCGCTTTTCTTCATAATTTTGTTATTTTGCTTTCAGTGGATTGGATGTTACCCAAACAAATGGGTGAGTGTGGATCTTCTGAGTCAGTCTATTGATGCTAATGCTCATCTGTTCCTGAGACACCCTCAGGAGGTGTCTGTGAGAGGGATCTGGCAGTCACATGTGCACTCCCCAACCCAGTCAACACACACAATTAACCTCACAGAGATTTTCTGTGGCTTTGAAGTAAAAACTAATAATAGTATTAAGTCTTTCAGAGCGAAACCACTCTACAAAAACTTTTTAAATGCTCTACTGATAGAGACATAGACTTCTGGCTAGGTAGACAGGGACAGCCTCCCTCTACACGCACTATGCCACACACACACACCATCTGGAGATGAGTCTCTAAGGACTTGAGAAAAGTCAAGCAAACAGCTTCTGGGGAGGATGCTGAAGTCATGTGCTAGTCCTTGTAACCGTGATTTTTCTGTGAGGTTGTAGCTTTTCTACATAATGATAACGTTATACAGCTTGGGGAACATTTCATGTGTTTTCTGTTGAGTCTTGATTAGAATTTTCATCCAGTTAACCAATCAGACTGTCCCTCTCATGCACCAACACCAGAACTTCTCCTATTTCAGCCTTTAAAACCCCTAGAATCTCGGTACCAATGGTTCCGTTTTCAAGCTTCTGCTGGGAGTTTTTTCTTTTACTTTTGCTTTCTCTGTTTTCTTTCAATAAACAACTTCTGGTTTGCATGTTCTTCCTCGTTCATGTACCTCATTCTTCCTGCTTGTGGGACACAAACCTGGTGGAGGAAATCAGTTAGTAACAGCAGACTCCAATAGCATTTCTTGGGGTCTCATCCAGGATCACTTGTGAAGGGTGAGCAAAAACATAATGCCTCTGTTACGTTTTCAAAGATCCTTGCTCTCCACCATAATCCACTGTCAGTTAAAACCCCAGGATTCTATCAAACAATTAAAAAACTTTTGGTACTAAGACTCAGATGACGGGCTTGCTGGTACAGACTTCGTTTATCTCCCTCTGTCTTTCTGCACTGGGGATATTGGTTCTGATCTTCCGCAGTTTCCTTTTGCAAGAATTTATCCTACGTGGGAGCCTAGAGTAAGGTCTTGGAGTAATTTCCGGCTGGAGTGGTTCCCTGGTGTTGCCTGAAGTCTTCCTGTCAGATTCAGAGTCTCACCAACCATATGGGTATTGGACTAGGATCTGCACGCTCCAATGTGTCTCTCTATTATGTTTGCTAACCCACCTCATAGTTGCAAGTGTTAGGAAGGAAGAGGGCCAAGCAGGTTTCCCCACCTAAGCTAGCAAGTAAGAGTCCTTAATCCATTAACTGCTTTTGGTCTGATAGATTTTGTTCTCTTTCTATGCAGCTCACATTTTGTTAACATTTTTTCTACAATTCTTGACAACAAGATCATCATATTCTTTATTGCTTGGGAAAAACTGAGTCTTACAGGACTCAGAATTATCTGTCTATTGTTAATTGAATGATCATTGCAACTCTGAATAGATCTGGCCAACAGATTTGATTAAAATGCTCATGTTAAATGTATTGTTACCACTTCTACAGTGACCAAGGCTTAAACTGCTGACGATTCTTTAGATTTAAAGCTTTAAACTGAGTTTTTGACCTTGAAGATTCTAGTTGTATTTTTAAAGGAATTTTTAAGAAAAAACTTAAGCTGCCAATTGGGAGGCAAACTAACTATGATTTAATTAATTCATCTTAAAGATTGATTTATTGATTTTTTAAAGATTTGTTTATTTATTTGAAAGTCAGGGTTACACAGAGAGAGAAGGAGAGGCAGAGAGAGAGAGAGATATTCCATCCACTGGTTCACTCTCCAAGTTGCTGCAATAGCCAGGAGACAGGAACTTCTCCTGGATCTACAATGTGGCTGCAAGGGCCCAAGTCCTTGGGCCATCGTCTACTGCTTTCCCAGGCCATAGTAGTGAGCTGGATCAGAAGTGCAGCAGCCAGGACTCAATCTTGCACCCATATGGGATGCCAGCACTATAGGTGGTGGCTTTACCCTCTATGCCACAGCACCAACTCCTATTTATTTCAAGGTCAGAGTTTCAGAAGAAGCAAGATCTTCCATCTACTGCTTTACTCCCCAGATGGCCACAATAGCCAGAGTTGGTCCAGGCTGAATCCAGGATATAGGAGCTGCTTCCAGTTCTCCCATATGGAAGACAGGTGCTTGCATAGTTGGGCCATCTTCTGATGCTTTTCCCAGGCCATTAATAGGGAGCTTGATTGGAAGTACAACAGCCAGGATACAAACTATCACCCATATGGGAGGTTGCCATTGCAGGTGATGGCTTTATCCACTAAGTCATGGCAGCCATTTTTTGACTTAATTTCAAATGATGCCAAAATTATGTTGTCCTTATACAAAAATCTGAGTTTTACATTCCAGTGTCAATGAGACATGGTTCCAGAGTAGGTCCATACCCTACGGCTTTACATCAGATAGTCTTCCCTGCATCTTATATTGTTGCATGCTGGTGGGGATAATGGGATTTCATACCCTCTCCTAACCCTTCAGTGTCCAACTACAGTCCAGTCAGCATTGGAACAGGCATCTGGCTGCCCTCCCCCTGCACTCCCACATTTGCTCACAACTTTTCCTGCCTAATGTGCTCTGGCAGAAATGTTAAAATCTCTGTAGGGGATGTGGTCTTCAGGGCAGAGGTTAGGGGACTGTACCCATGAAGAGTCTCTACTCTGGCATGGCATCCACATCAGAGACAAAGAATTACTGGATGTTAGATGGTTGCATCATGCCAGCCGTGTGATCATGGCTGGAGGAAGAGAAAGGGGGAAAGAGGGTAGAGAGTGCATTTTTCCTACTTAAGCTGGCAAGTTCCGTGATATCACTGGTTTCTTTACGAGGGTAATAACAGAGGCCCAGACAAGCTAATCAATGGGAAATGGAGATCTAGCTTATCAGGAAGATGAGAAATTTTGGCCCAGGATCTCATAGAGTAATTAGGACAGGTATAAGAGACATAAACCTAGTGTACAAACTATAAACCTGAGAAGTATCATCTACTGGCCCTGACAGCACACATTCAGGTAGGGACATATGATGGCTGGGGGTGGATGGGATGTCCTCAGCAGATAGTTACATCAAGGTCTGGAAGAACGTCAGGGTACAGAAGATAGGGTCAAAGTTAGGAACAGGTCTGGGCAATTTTTCCTGCAGTTTAACCCTGATTGATTGTGAGTGCCAGGTGGCACATGCACACATGGGGATCCCAGGGAGTCAGGGGCAGGGAAGAGTCAAGTGTAAAACCATGGAATCCTGTTCTCTGACAGTTCTTTTCTGTGGCCTCCAGGATGATACGCTCCCACAGCCAAGGAGTTTTAGGGATACTTCAGGTAGATAGAGGCAGACTTGGGGACACTTTGTTTCTTGTCCCTCTTTTTCAAATAGGTATTACATGATCTTTAACATTCGCCACTTGGGACCCTCAACATTTAGAGACAGAAAGCCTGATCTTTCTCTGAACTATAGTGTGGCCAGGAAACAAGCTGGAGAATGTAGAGACTTGGCCCCCAGAGGGAACTATGACCTGTAACATCATTCTCCATCTAGACCATTTCTGTCACAGATGATGGAAAGGATCACAGATCCATTACTTCCAAGTATTTTTCCCTGTGAGATAAGCCAGTCTTCTGTCAACTCAATATGGTAAACCTGGTGGTATTAGCAGCAGTTAAGACCCTGGAGACCCCAGCTGCCCCTCTCCCTTCACAAGCCACAGAAACTTCCACCGTCATCAGTGATCCCTCCATCTACCACTCTTGTTCCCCCATGACCTCCCATTTGGTATTAACTCTTAGCAAGCAAGATATCCAACTAACGACTTCTATTTTACCACTCCATGATGTTCCTGTGGTTTATGATGACCCTACTCATGTCCAGGTCCCCCTTTCCCTGCAGGATCTTAGACTGAGAAAGAGGGATTTAGGAAGATTTTCAGACAATACTTACAGATCTATTAAAGCCTTCCAGTATTTGTCTAAGTTCTATGCTCTCACTTAGAACGATATAGGGTTACTCCTAAACCAGACTCTACTAGGGACTGAGAATCAGGCTGCTTTCTAAGCTGAAGAAATGTTGTGGGATTGACATAATATGACAGCTATATTATCAGCTGGTCAAGGGTGCCAGGAACAGACACATCCTACAGAAAAACAGGGTGTTTCTCAGGGAAAGCATTACCTCAAATGGACACTAGATGATCCTGAAGATGAAAGGAAATGAAATGAAAATATTTCAAGGTTTCTGTCCCACAAGGATTGAGGAAGACCTCAACCAGGACTAAGCCCCTAAATTACTCCAAGGTGTTCATGATAGATCAAAATCCTCCGAACGCCTCCATCTTTCTAGAAGGATTGAAGGCTATTTCAATATTTCAGAATATTTCTGTATCTCCTGAGATGTTAGAAGGACTGCTCTGTTGGCAGCCTTAAAACCATACAGACCTGAGGGTGCCTAAGAGTTTCCAAAGTGCTATGGCTATGGTCGGGGATGGTAATCCAGGAAGGAAATCCACATTTTCATTGCCAAAGAAAACCTCCATGACTCTGTATTATATGCAATAGGGATCATTAGAAAGTTCCCTCCCCATGAAGACCAAGGCCCCTGAGATGAGTCCTTCTCCCTTGCAAGACCTAACAGGACTGAAGGGGCTCACCACTTCTACAGGCTCATACCATATAGCCCATCAGGACTCAGGAGGCCTGGGTTGTCCTAACTGTGAAAAGGAAGGAAATTGACTTCCTCCTAGATACTGGAGCTGCCTTTCTTGTGCTCCCAACAAATTCAGATCTCCCCTTAGCCCTTAGTATGACCGTAAGAGGCATCTCAGGGATTCTGTTAGTTGCACCAACCCCTAAGTGTAACTGAAATAAGTTGCTATTCACATATGCCTTTATCAGCATACCAGAGATCCCAACACCACTTCTAGGGTGAGAATGCTTAGCCTGAATAGGAACCATCACCCTCACAGCTCTAGCGCAATACTTTTGTCTTCCCCAAATTGAGACAAAGCCAGAGATTTGAATCACCCTGGGAAAGACTGGACAAACAATAGTTGCCTGACCAATATGGATTCATCTTAAGTTTCCCTCATAATTTCCCTATTAAAACCATTGTTCCTTAAAGCTCAGGAACCAAAAAGAGTTAAAAGTCATAATAGAGAGCTTAAAGTCACAGGGACATTTTTTTTTTGACAGGCAGAGTGGACAGTGAGAGAGAGAGACAGAGAAAAAGGTCTTCCTTTGCCGTTGGTTCACCCTCCAATGGCCGCCGCGGCCGGCGCACCATGCTGATCCAATGGCAGGAGCCAGGTACTTATCCTGGTCTCCCATGGGATGCAGGGCCCAAGCACTTGGGCCATCCTTCACTGCACTCCCTGGCCACAGCAGAGAGCTGGCCTGGAAGAGGGACAACCGGGACAGAATCCGGTGCCCCGACCGGGACTAGAACCTGGTGTGCCAGTGCCGCAAGGCAGAGGATTAGCCTAGTGAGCCACGGCGCCGGCAGTCACAGGGACATTTAAAACCTTTTCATAATCTATGTAATATCTCAATCCTAGGATTCCAAAAATCAAACTGAGAATGTAGGCTAATGCAGGATTCCCATTTGATTAATGAGGCCACAATCCACATTTACTTTGTAACTCTTGTAATTTACTCTGTCCCAAATTTTGGAAGAGGCTAAATGGTTTATAGTTTTAGACTTAAATGAAGCAATTTTTTGGTGTAGACTTACATCCTGCTTCCAATGTTTGTTTGTGTTTGAAGACCTCTCAACTCAGTTCACTCAATCAACTTGGAC